>NW_015386423.1:1597397-1626339 GCF_001527695.2 Protobothrops mucrosquamatus
CTCTAGAGGATTCATTTTCAGATCATTTCCCCATCTGTTACTCTCAGAGTAACCCAGTCATTCCTGAAACAATGTAAATCCTATTATCTACTCAGAAGTATTTGACTATCTCTAGAAGTTGCTAGGATGCACCAATGGGGACATTGGAAGGACATTGAAAAACATAAATTGCCCATAATTGCTTTCTGAAAGTACAGATAGAAAAAAACCTGGCCTGCTGATTCTTTTGGGCTCCTGTCAAATCTCCTGGAAGTCAAGCCAATGTATTCCTTCTGTACTAGAGTACCATCAACAACTTTTCTTCAGGCTGCAGAGCCAAACCATCACAGAATGGACAGCCACCTCTTCAGCACAAGAATGGGGGCAGCTGTCTTACCTAGGAAGGGGGCACTCCCAAGTGTAGTGGTTTTAGCTTGCTGTGATTGCTTCATATTCCAAGAAGTGGAAAAAGGGTGAGGTGGAGCCACAAGCACCCTGCCCTTGGTAGTGGCCTCTGTGCAGGTCATGAGATTTATATTTCTTATGTTTAAGAAACGCAGCCCCACATTCAGGACAAGGAAACAGTAGAAACATGAAGAACTTGGTATTGATTGATGGACTGTTTTATGGTCAACAAGGAGAAAAAATGCATACATGTGTAAAAGTTTGGCCTACTGTAGAAATCAAGCCAAAATCAAGCTCTCTTTCTTTGCAAGATTTAAAGGTTAAGCCTTTTCCTCCTGTTTTTCAGGGTCAACTGACTTTGGGCAATTCTTTCCACAGGCTCAAGACTGAACAGACTTCCTCCTTGATTGCATAACATCTCTGTCTGGCCAAATTAATGCTGATTCTCACCTTGCCAAGTGTCCACTGTTATCCCAGTGCTGCTTAGCGTCTCTCACCCTTTGGCCTCTTGGGAAGCCAGCACAATCTTTCCATGAAGCAGAGCGACAGGAATGGGCCAGTAGTCCTATTGGCACCTTCTCCAAAGATGACCATTTCTTTTCTCACCCCTCTTCTTGGCTTCACAGTTATGGAAATGGCCATCCTAGGAGAAAATGCCAGCAGGACCACTGAAACATTCCTGTTGCTCTGCTTCATGGAATCATTGCGCTGGGGGTGTTGGTCTGAGAGGGCGTGTGGTAATTTTGCTGATAGTACAAATAAACTCTAGGCTAGCTGGTGGCTGCTGCTGCCCCCTGTAGGACCTCCTGGCCAACATGAAACTGGAGAGGTGGCAGAAGGCTCATCCCTTCTGAGAGTGCTTCAGATGCCAGCTCTTCCTCCACAAAGGTGCATTATTCTGCTGAGGAGTTGGCCTCTCAGAAAAGGCCTGTGGCTGAAGTCAACAGAGGCCTCGGTGTCTATTTGTTTAACTCACTGGGGCTTCAAGGCCATAGAGGGGAAGAGGCCATAGACAACAGGCTGTGCAAGTGGATAGTAATAGAAAAGCACATGTCAAATGCCAATGATGAAATTAGTTAATATTGACTTTGGCTTCAAAGACAGATTTGGCGCAGGAGGAGACAGAGATGGAAGGGGCTTTCACCTGTCTGCACTCCCTCATTTCCTGTGCTTCTGCTGTCCTGCTCCTCCTACTCAAGGCACTGGGTGGGTGCCTGTAACTGCTGATGGACACAAATAAGATTTCTATCAGTATAGCTTGATGGATGGCCAAGAATGGGCATTAAAGCAGCTAGGGAGAAATGAAATCTACTTATTAGGAAAGCAAGGAGAAAAATAGATAATACCTTGTTAGGTGTTGGGGAAGGCTGATACTTTGTTCCTTTGCCTGACCTATGAAGTATTTCAGTTAAGTCCAGCCACTTTTTGATCTGAAATCTTCCTGGGGTCTCTTTTTCCTTGCTGATCTGGGGCTGGGAAAGAGCAGGGAGAGGGGAATCAGAATCATCTTGATTGAAGATGGAACGTGCAGGGGCTGTTCTGATGATTGAAGACCTGACACAGAAGGATTGTCCAAAACAGGGTAGGGATGCTTGCAGAAACCCCCACATATTGAATAGAATAGAGCTGGAAGGGACCTTGGAGATCTTCTAGTCCAGCCCCCTGCTCAAGCAGGAGAACCTATACCATCTCAGACAAGTGATCGTCTAGCCTCTTCTTAAAAATCTCCAGTGATGGAGCACTCACAATTTCTGGAGGCAAGCTGTTCCACTGGTTAATTGTCCTCACTGTCCTTAATTCCAGGTTGCTTCTCTCTTTGATCAGTTTCCAACTATTGTTTCTTGTCTTGCCCTCTGGTGCTTTGGAGAATGATGGGCTTTGTAATTATTTAATAAGCAGATGGTGTGGTTCGAAGGAAGGATGAATCAGGTGGAGACAAGGATTTTGTCTGTTGCAATCTCCACTTATTTCACTGCTCCTACCCCTATCACGTTGGTTCCTCGGTTCCTTCATCTCCAAGCTAAAGCAAAGGAGCTAGGCTTTGGGGCAAGGTATATGTGTGGGATGCAGTTGAAGTAAGAGAGCTGAGGGCTATGAGGGGGTTGGAGAGCCCGTCATCTGTGTTCCTGCCACTGCTTGACACATTACTTGCAGAAGCAGCATCAGAAACATGTGAATAATCTCATGTGCATCTTGGAAAATGAGCCTTGCTGTCCCCTCTGTTAAGCAGATTCAAGCCTGAGCTGTCTTTTGGATGAAATTGTGGACAATCCTGGGTTGCCCATCTGGGGGAGGAGCATGGCTGCCTGTGAGGGTTGCATGACCTTGTCTGCTGGAATCTGAAATTTTGGAGGGAGACCTCCACAAGACTTGAGAAGGACAGAGAAATAGACAACTGTCCTTGGAGGTTGGTGGAGCACTGACCAGGATCTGGCAGAGGACAGATACTAATGGGGCAATCCTCCACCTTTGCTTTCTTTTCTTTGTTCTTCAGTGTTGGACTGGCTGAGGACCTGGAGACTCTGGCACATAAATATTTACCCTCAGTGTCCACCAAGATTCACGAAAGAAGGTACTTTCGAGGAAGGTAGCCAGAGTCCTACTCTTGTCTGTCAATATAGCTGCCATCTTTACAAAATGCCAGGATTCAGAGAAGGATCAAACTCAGCCACTGACTTCTTGTGGATTTCCTCTGCTCCACAGAAAGCAGAATTCTGGAGAAATATGAAATTTCTTTCCCCTTTAAATATTAGTGATGGTTGATAAAGTGGGTAACTGATGCTTGGAGGAGAGGGCAAATATGTTGACGGTGTGTGGTGCCTTCCCATTCCCAGCTGGTGCTTAGAGCATTTGGGATCAATTATTGTGTTTTGCAACGTGGAGCTGATGAGGTGGGCCTCATGGATTGCATCAGGCTGCCTTAAATGCCAGGCAAAGCCTTAGACCATGCCTGAAGTTAACTCTTTGGGTTTCACTCCTATTATCACATCATGTAGTCTCTTTGGTTAGATTCTGAAGGTGTCCACTCTTCCACCCATGGGAGTTCAGTTGGGCTGGTGGCTTTTCCTGACCTTGAGAGCAGATGGATCTCAGGTGCCAGGCAAGCCAAGAAGAATTCTACCCAGATTGGATGGTTGGCTCTGGAAGGGGAGCAATGTGGTTCCAGCAAACAGTTTTGGCCCTTGTCTGAAAGAGTTAATGTGCAGCCCGTGTTTGTTCCAGATGTTTGGAGCCAGATGGAGTCAGAGTTGGGGGTGTCCCTGGGTGGGAAGTACAACCCTCCACATCAGCCAATAGCTGGAGGACTCCAGGCTGACACCCTGTTCTCGATTCTAGGTGGCTGCAGGCTTGCCATGCATAAAAGGACTTGTGTTCTAGCACTCTGGCTCTGCCTTTTGGTTCAACCACATTGGAAGCTTCTCAGCTCATCTTCACCATCACACTGAGCTGCAGCCACATCTTTGGGTATTTCAGGTAAGTCACCAACATCTGGGGTTTCTGAACCAAGAAGCTCTACAAGTAATAATAGAGGAGAATCTTTGTAGCTCAGGGTTGAAATGAGGGGTCCTTACTGCTCTTTGATTTTGGTTGTTTTCTTGTAGATGTTTCATTAGCCAAACTAGGTAACATCATCAGTGCTAGCATTGAAAAGAAACAGGTTCAAAGACACCAACAACCCCACTACAAGTAAGTTTAATCAAGGGTCATTTCAAACTTTGTGCAGCATTTGGTGCTCTCTGAACTCTTCCTAACCAGAACCAGAATGCCAGAATGCCCTCTCTACTGAAGACTGTAGGGGATGACCTGGCCTTGTACAGGCACAGTGCCTGAGAACCCCAAAAGGAGAATAAATAAACCAGAGGACAATGCCAGGACCAGGGAATTGACCTACAGATTCCCTTTTGACTGGCAGCTCCAAATGGAGTACAACCTGAGAATACTGGATGATTTAATAGGCCACAATTACTCTTTGGGTAATCATTTCCTCAGTCAAACTTTTGCAGTTTGTTACGAAAGCTTTACCAATATTAAATTCAGATGTGGCTTCTTGTAACTCGTGTCCATTATTCTGTGTCTTGTCCTCTGGAACAAGAGAGAAAAGGTCTTGACCTTCTTCTGCATTAATTCTTTTGTAAACTGAGGAGGGGGGAGTTCTTATTTTGCTCCTCCCCATCTTGCCTCCAGGTTAAACATATTTAGGTCCTTTAGGTCCTGTTTTTCTGTTCCCCTGGTCACTCTTTTGTCCTCAGAATTGGTTTCAATTTCTCTGAAATCTTGCATTGCAACCGGGACTGAAGGCAGGGCATGACTAACGTAACATGAAATGGAACAATTCGTTCTGACACTTTGAAAACTATAGAATGCAACCTAAAACATTTTTGCACACAACTGATACATATTCCCTTTACATAAGAATATAGGAAATGTTCTGTGTTATTTATATCTGGATATTGTGAGACCTCATTCTAACAGATAGAAGAACAAATTGGTTTTAGGTGCTTTATCAGATTTTTTGTAATGGGTTTTCATCGCCTGGATTTGGGAGGGGAGCAGCTGGATTTATTGCTTTCCTGATAGCCTTCAGAATGTGAACTTGGATTATCCTGTGCATAAAGGCCCAGCTTTTCACAGGCCAAAGTTCGTACTCCCAGAGTGAGTGAGGAGGGGAAGGAGCAGGAGAGGTTCAAGGACAGCTGTACTGTGCTGCAACACTTTTCTCTCCCTGGTTGTGCTGTGGCTGCTAAACTGGTATCTGTACAGGACATAAAAGGGAGCCTGCTAGCATCACCCCAGGCAGCCGCTTACTACCCCCCCCCCCCATCCCTCTGCTGCTGGGATTGATTGCCTGCTGGGTTTCAGTAGCTAATGGCAGGCAGAGGGACAGCTTTGGAGTTGGCATCAGCCTTGTTCTGTGTCCCCTGTAGGGTCTCCCTTCCCGAGATGGACTCCTGCCTGATCCAGGTGAACAGCAACACCTCCCTGTCCTCCGTCCTAGATGTCCATGTCAACCTCAATGGGAAAAGCCCTTCTTTGCCCAAGGGAAAAGGCCGTAAGCCCCACTGGGCGGTCAAGGCTTCAGAAATGTCTAGAAGGACTTTCAATCCCATTCGAGCCATTGTGGATGCCATGAAAGTGGAACCCAACCCCAGGAAAGCTCTGATATCTTTGTCCATAGGTGAGTAGGTTGATTAGGCTAGTCCAGAGAGACTCTGACCCCTAACCCTTTTTGATACTGTCCAGCCTAGGCATCCTCACCCTCTACTTTTCTACAGGAGATCCAACTGTCTTTGGAAACCTTCCTACAGATGATGAAGTCACACAGGCCATGAAAGAAGCACTGGACTCTGGAAAATACAATGGCTATGCCCCATCTGTGGGTGAGTCTCTGGGCTCTGTGGAAAAATCCAAGGTGAGGCAGGGGGAGCACTAACAGACAGTGGCCTTGAGGTCCCACAGAAATTATTTTTGACCCTGATAGGGAACTTGGTCAAAGGGGAGGGCGTCTGCTATGTGAGCTGAAAGTCCCAGATTATTTTATTAATTTGCGGGAATCCTTAGCAAAAGGATGGGGGAGGGCACTAAATAACATCCTGTGCAGGCTTCTAAGACTGGAATTCAGGAAGTTCTCATTTTAGAAGTCTTTTTAATTCAGCCATAGCACTGAACACTCAGTTCACCCCACCTCCCACCTATCACAGGTTACCTATCTTGTCGAGAGGTGGTTGCAAGCTACTACAATTGTCCAGAAGCACCTCTGAAAGCCCAGGTAACAATACATATTATGTTGAGAAAGAGTAAGAACATTTTTGGGGAGAGGGGCTTGGGTTTTGATTCCCCACCTAATTTCAAGTGTGTAATAATCATTTAAGTTTCCTATGGCTCTGATCTTTATGTGGGTCTGTTGAACTGAAAGCTATGAAATGCGCATTCGACTAACAGTGACTTCCTCCCTCCCTCCCTCCCTCCCTCCCAGGATGTAATCCTGACCAGTGGCTGCAGTCAAGCCATTGAATTAGCTTTAGCAGTCCTGGCTAACCCTGGACAGAACATCCTGGTGCCACGCCCTGGCTTCTCCCTCTACAAAACCTTGGCTCACTCTATGGGAATCGAAGTCAAGTTCTACAATCTCTTGGTAAGCTGGACCTGAATGTGGGAACCCTTACCCTAACCTCCCAAAAATGAAACAGAATCAAGGTTCAAGGCTTGGAGAGCTGGGCTTTGATGGAGGAGTCCCAAAGAGAGCTGGAACCATTGCAATATTAGTAGTCAAAACCAAAGCCACATTTAGGGTGTGCAAAAGAATAGCTAGAAACCCCTACGATAGCATATTGGGTGCACCAAATAAATTGTTGGAGAAGAGAGAGGCTTTGCAAGAACTAGAAACAAGCTCTCTCTGTTCAAATTCCTTTTTTTGCACAATTTCCAGAGAAAGAGGCAAGTTAGAAATAACTATGATCAAGAACAACCATTACCTTATCTTAGATCAAACATTGTTTGTTCCTGGGTGTGTGATCATTCTAACGTTTATAACCAATATGTTAAATTGCTTGCTTGGAAACTTTTGTCTTCTCCTCCAACATCTTGCAGCTACTGATCAACAAAACTTCATAGCACTCTTCAGCTCTTGATTTATGAGCTGTAAATTGGGATCAAGAAAGCAAGTTTTTCTTATACAGCACCGCGTTTCTTTGGCTGGCCACCAGTCCCTCTTGCCCTCGCCTTTACCTACCCATCACTTCTGACGCAGGCAGGGAGCAAAGACCCCATAGCCAGAGTGAAGATGGCTATTTGATTTCAGGCTTCCCCACTCTCTCTTCATCCTCCTTTCCATTTTGCCATCAGCCAGAAAAGTCCTGGGAAATTGACCTGAAGCAAATGGAATCTCTGGTGGACAACAGAACAGCTTGCCTGATTGTGAACAACCCATCCAATCCCTGCGGTTCTGTTTTCAGCAGAAGTCACCTCCAGAAGATTCTGGCAGGTATTTCTTCTGACCAGCTTTGAAGCTGCCTCATGCATGTGTCCCTGTGCTAAACTCTATGCTGCTTTGCATGGAGAAGGAGTCACAAGAGGCTCCAGGCTACGGAGCCCATCCAAGTTGTGGGCACTTGGTGACCTGCTGAATGTCTTCCTTCCTTCCTTCTGTTGCTCAGTGGCCTCCAGGCAGTGTGTCCCCATTTTGGCTGATGAGATCTATGCAGAAATGGTGAGTGAGGAGCAGCTTTCATCTGTGTAGAGGAATGGAAAAATGGCTGGGAGGGGAGCAGAGGGCTGGTTTTGCTGGAATAACACAAAGCTTAGAGACAATGGCAGGGATGGCCTTTAAGAGAGGCCTGCTTTTGTGTCAGAGGCTGAGTATGGGATGCCATTTTCAGAGTTTTGACCAGCCACTAAATTGGATTCCTCCAACTCATCCACATTCAGGTGTTTGAAGACTGCAAATACGAGTCCCTTGCAAAGCTCAGCACTAATGTCCCGATCCTGTCCTGTGGAGGCCTTGCCAAGCGGTGGTTGGTGCCTGGCTGGAGGATGGGATGGATTCTGATCCACGACCGCCGGGACATCTTTGGAGAGGAGGTAGAGAAATACATACTTGGCTGCTGGGTTGCCCAGGTCTGTTCCAATTGGGAGGAGGAAGAGCTGGCCCTCTTGGTTCAATTCCAAGAGAAAAGCAAAGCCCATTCAGGTGATCTCAGACCCAACCATTCCCTGATTTATGCCTTGCTGCCCCTCTTCATGCTGGGCAAGAGAACCATGAAAGGCCTGGTGGATGGGGGACCGACCTATAGGCAGGAATCTGATGCTTCCCTCCCCCTCCTTTCTCTGCGTGCCTTAAAGATCAGGGAAGGCCTTCTGAGACTGAGCCAAAGGATTTTGGGGCCCTGCACAGCTGTCCAGGGAGCCCTTGGGCATATCTTCCACCACACATCCCCTGAATTTTATCACAACACTCTCAGCTTCCTCAAGGTAGGCCTCAACTGTTTCTAAGAATGCATTGCAATAGAGTTGCTTATACCCTCAGAAAGAAGCCAAGACAGACTCAGTTCCCACTAGGCTGAATGGGTCAGTTGTGATGGGGAGGTTAATAAACTCAGTCTCAAGGGCACTAAATTTAATCCCAAGCAGGTCCAGTCAAGTGCACTCACTCATTTTTGTTGTGGGAACACATACACCTGATCAGTTGACCTGTTTTCCGGCTTTGTTCTCCAAGAAAAGTAGCAAGACAAAGAAAAGGGAGAAGCCAAGCTCCCACATTCAGAACTTGCTGCCAACACCTGCAGCAGAGCATGCTTCTGAAACATGGGTGCAGCAATTTTTTACTTTTTTATTGAAATAAAAAAGATAGCGAAAGCCAAGTCAGTCCCATGATCGTACAACTCCTGTCTCACTGCCCTGAACTCGGCAGTGATTCCTTTCTGCCCAGCAGGTGACCTGCTATGGAAGATGAGCAGCGGTCTTCTCTCCAATGTGCTTTGCTATTTCTTTCTGTAATATTAGCTCTAAGGTTTAAAAATGGGACATTAATATATTTCTGCAAAGACCCTGAAGGGAGAGCATATTTTGTTTTGTTGTTCACCAGTTTGAAAGCAAACTGCTACCAAAGTGGTTTCAAGAAAAGACAATATCTACTGTTTTTATTCCTTTAATTGGGAAGTCTGGATACTAGAACACTTTCTGCTATTAGAAAAGATAAGAGTCAAAAGGGGTTTCAAAAATGAGCAAGCACAATGTCTGCAGCTCTGTGGGGACGTGAAGGGCTGTGTGAAAGATGGGAAAACGGGCTGTGGAAAGAGACCAGAGGCTTTCGCTCTCCTTCACATCCTAACACAACTGAGCAGGATGTGCTTACATTACATTTGTTGCAAGCAGAGATTCTATATTTCACCTTTCCGGCAGTCCAGCTAGTTTTTGAGGTAAGGCATGTTTAATCCGTCACTGTTCTCATTGGTGGGCCTGCCCAATTGTTTGAGTGAGGAGGACCAAGATTTCCTTGCCGGCGATTTGACTTCCTTCCTCCCGATTTGCTCTTTCTAGTCCAATGCTGCCCTGTGCTATGCTGCCCTCTCCACCGTCTGTGGACTGAAGCCGATCCGGCCCCAGGGAGCCATGTATTTGATGGTGAGCTGCCTGCCTGGAGGGGGCGAAGGAAGGGCTGTTGGAGTGGGAGGCGCTTTCTTTCCTTCCCCGAAGACACCCCAGCCGGGGCTGTTCCTTGGGGGAGAAGGGAGGGTCTTTGGCTATGACCGGTTTTCTACCCCTACGGCTCTAGGTGGGGATTGAGATGGAACATTTCCCAGATTTTGAGAACGATGTGGAGTTCACAGAGAGGCTAATTGCAGAGCAGTCGGTCTTCTGTCTGCCTGCCACGGTGAGCTTGTTTCTCCTTGGGAAGACGCTGAATGCCGGGATAGTTAGTTCTCCTGATGGAAACTCTCAGCCTGGCTTCAGCTCTCCTCTCAGCTGCTTCTCTTTCCCCTAGTTCTTATTTTTGCTGAAAATGGGCCCAGCTCCACATTCCTGGAGGCTGGTATGAAAGGTGCTGCAATATCTTCTTCTAGCTAAATCCTTGGCTGGAGACCGCCATGTTCCTTGCTGCACCGTCTCTTTCTCCAGGGGATTTTCATATTAGAAATAAATGGGTTGGAATCCTTCCCTCTGCAGCTATATCTGTGGCTTGTCATCCTGGTAGCCAACTTGGAGGCTATGGGAGATGAAACAGGAACAAGCTTTTCTTTAAAAACAGAAGGAAAACTGTATCTGACCTTGAACATGGGGTCAAGGGGGAATAGGTACAGTGGGATTTGTAAGAAAATAAAATGGCTGTTTCTACTGGCTACCCTCCTGTCCCAGCTTTCCATTAAAAGGCCCAGTGGACTGATTTGCATGGCATTAACCCCAGTGCTCTGCTTGGGAAGCTAGGAAGGCCCAAGGGAGTATACTGGCTAATGGCTCAGCTGTCTCTCCTGGCAGTGTTTTGAGTACCCTAACTTCTTCCGTGTGGTGATCACCGTGCCTGAGGAGATGATGGTGGAAGCTTGCCAGCGTATCCGCTACTTCTGTGAGAAGCACTATCAAGGGGGAGAAGGGACCCAGGATCTGGAATGTGACAAGTAGGCCTGAGCACATGCACCTGATCTTCTACTCCATCTGCTCCGAGTTTGCTCCCTGAGCAGCTGACTCAGCACCATCATTCTTGTTCTGGACTCTGAACTGCTAGGGCCTGGCTAGAAGTAGGCTGTCAGTGACACTCCTTCCTGCCCAGCAGGCTCAAGGAACTTCAGCAGCAGCCCTGGGCATGCTTGACAGCTTTCAGTCACCCGCTGAATGATTTCTAGAGCCTACAGGAAGCTGTGAGAAAGAATCTGCATGCCCGCTGGAAGCCAGAACAGAAAATGCCCAACTCTTCCACAGGCACAGAACTTACCCTTGTGCTACACAGACCTACAAAAACCCTCATGTCTCCCCCACCCCAGAGTGCACCTGCAATCCGTTTTCTTGTACACACATTTGAAGTTCATAAGTTATTGTATTTTTTGTATGAATAAATGCATGGTAAATGTCTGACTGTGTGCAAAAACTATGCAAACTCATCTTGCAAAAGGAAAAATGTGTTACTTGGGCGCAGTGCTTTTTTTCTTAAAAAAAAAAAAGGTGCCGGAACTCACACATGCCATACAACCCGCCTTGCCTACCCTACAAGGTTCCATTCAAAAAAGGTGCCGGAACTCCGTTCTGGGCGTTCTATGAGAAAAAAAGCCCTGCTTGGGCCAAGGGGAACGTGGCACAATTCTTGCCAGTTTCACTTGATCAAAGCACTCAAGGACAGATCCATCCATTTGTGGTTCTCTCTATTGACTTGTTAAGCCAAAAATCAGCTCTTGCCATTCCACTGGCAAACTCAAAAAAAGGAGGGGGGGGCTGGAAAGGGACAAGAGGAAAGTGATTGTTGCTGCTTCAGTGCACAGTAACTAATTAGAGAGATGTTGGCCTGGAAGGAAATGGGGAGCTGTAAGCCACTGGGGCAAACTTGCTTGAACTGTCAGGAGCCAGAAACTGCTATGTTTTATGCACAGCAAACATGCGTAAATTGGGGAAGGGTGCCTTCCTGGCGTGTGGATAGAGGACATCATTTTGGCCCCTTCTGGGACTGGAATTGGGTTGTGCAGATTGATCCTAAGTCACTCATCTTCATTTAGCCTGGCAATGTACCCCATTCCAATCCCGCTGATATTGGAAAAAATACCTATGTTGACTTAGAAAAAATATTTCTCCATATGCTGCAAAAGTTGCTTTGAATAGGGTCAGCAGCTTGAATTTTATAAAAGAGCCACTAAGAAGATTGCTGTAAAAATCTTCTAATATGCAAGCTAAAAATAAAAATTTATAATATGATCATAAACATTTTGAACATTCTCACCTTTCCTATCTCTGAACAAATAGCAAGATGCCACTTTCTGCTATTGTTGTCAGAGTGCTGAATTGCTTATCTCTGGATAGCTACCAGATGACCTAGCCTTTCCAAGCTGCTGCCCTGTTTACTTCTCCCATCAGGATTTCCTGGAGGGATTTTTTTTTTCTGGAATGTTTTCCAACAGCTCACAGCTGGATCAGACCATTTTTGGCACCTCCTGCAAACCAAATTTGTCCATGTTATGATCAATTTCTGGAGAGTTAACCATGCTGATCATCAGGCATTGGGGAACTCTTTACATTACTTGTTTCCAAATTCTTCTAGATGAGGACAAGTAAATGAAGCCAGCTGGTCCTGGTGTCAGCTTTGAGCCTTGCTGAAGTATTAAGGACTTGCAGGGAGCTTTAAGAGAGAGATAGAACCAAGATTACATGAAGTGTTAGTACCGCTTTATAATGCCTTGATAAAACCACACTTGGAATATTGCATTCAGTTTTCATTGCCATGTTATAAAAAGGATGCTGAAACTAAAAAGAATGCAGAGAAGAGCAACAAAGATGATTAGAACTGGACTGGGCTAAAACATACGAAAAATGATTGCAGGAATTGGGATTGCAGGAATTGGGTATGTCTAATCTAGTGAAAAGAAGGACCAGGGTGATATGATAGCAGTCTTCCATGACTTCAGGTGCTGGCACAGAGAAAAGGGAGTCAAGCTATTCTCCAAAGTACCTGAAGGCAGGACAAGAAGCAACGGATGGAAACTAATCAAGAAGAGAACCAACCTAGAACTAAGGAGAAATTTCCTGACAATTAGAACAATTAATCAGCATAACGACTTGCTTCCAGAAGTTGTGGGTGCTCCAACACTGGAAGTTTTTAAAAAGAGTTTGAACAACCATTTATGTAAAATAGCATAGGGTTTCCTGCTTGAGCAGGGGTTTGGACTAGAAGACCCTTCGAGTTAGGAAGAATAGAACAGAACAGAACACAACACAACAGAATAGAACAGTGATGGCGAACCTTTTAAAGACCGAGTGCCCAGACTGCAACCCCAAACCCACTTATGTATCATCGATGCTGGGTGGGTGTGGCCCATTGGGTGGGTGTGGCCCATTGGGTGGGCGTGGCTGTGGTGGTAACAGCAGACTGGGTGGGACTAAAAAGTTCAATCAATTCCAACTTTACAAGATCTTTTCTTTTCCCGTGAGAAGTTGAAATTGATTGATTGATTGAACTTTTTATTTTTGCACAGGGTGGTGAACGCCTAAAGCGAAAAGGTTTTATAAAACCCAGCTGAAGGCCTAGGACTGGGGTGACGGTGCGCGTGCCAACAGAGAGGGCTCTGCGTGCCACCTGTGGCACGCGTGCCATAGGTTCGCCACCATGGGAATAGAATCTAGAAGGGACCTTGGAGGTCTTCTAGTCCAGCACCCCCCCACCTCTCAAACAGGAGAATGGAGGGAAGAGGAGAATGTGGAAACCTGGCAAAGGCATGCTGCTTGGAAATCATTTGCAATTAACTTTCCTGCCACCTTTATTCTTCTGGCACGTGACCCCCCAGGATAGCTGGTATGCATGGGACCATCTCCTCTGCCAGCAGAGGAAATGGATTTCACATTCTCCCATCAGTATGATCACCCATTGGCTGTCTTTCTTCCCTTTCCCTGGACCTCCTGGTTATGGCAAGACAAAGTCCTGTGCAGAGCCATGTGGCAAGGGCCTTTGTGTTTCCTTCAAGTATCATTATGCCCTGGTTGGTGGGCAGAATCCCAGGTCTGGGCTAAGTAAAGCTGTTTCCTTCCCTGCCACTTAGGGCACCTGGGAAGAGAAGCAGGTAGCTTACCATCAGTAGTCCTTCAGAGTTGTTTCCTTGGCCCTGGCATGGCCCAAATTTTGATTCACAATGCATTCAGCCTGAGGTTTTGCCTAAACTTTGCATTCAGCAAGCCTGTTTTGTCCATTTGTTCTGCAGATATAGCATGAGCAGGATGAAGGGAGTCTGGCTTGCATTCCAATAATTATCCTAGGCTCTACATGTGGGAAGAGAAGTGTAGAGCGCCCTTCCTGGGCTTTATCTGTGGGTCACCCTCCTCAGGCATTTGTAAGGGCATCCTTATTTCTTCTAGCACCTGTTGTTTCTGTACCATAGAGGATGGCCTGACCTAATGAGGCTCCCTCCCCATTACCTCTCCTCCCCTTCCCTCCCCCTTCCCTTTTGGAGTCTTTTCCTCCTAACAGCTCCTTCCCACAGCAGTGTATATTGAATCACAGCTGGCAAGCAGTGTGTACTTCCCCTGCTCTAGGAAGGGAGTTTTTTCCTCAGCTGGCTGCAGTCAATACAAAAGTTGTGAGCTCCTGTCAACTCCCAGAGGCTCAAGAGGTAAGTGAGACAAGTGCTAAGTAGGAAATGTATAATCTGGAAGCGGAAGACCAAGCTGCACATGGGGAGAGGGCCATAAGCTGAGATGCGACTGTTTTCTATTGAATGAAAATAGCAGAGGCCAGACTGAATTATGACCCGTGCAAAATTAACATGTGTCGGATGATAATCGTGTTTACAGCAGCCACATTCTGCTTCATTGACCAAGCCAATAACTACCTGCTGTCCATGGACTATGGCTGGCAGTAGAATAAAGGTTGGATTGTAACATTAAAGAGTTGGAAACTGCCATCTTACAATTTTATGGAGTGTTCCAAAAATCAATTGGATCTCTTATGAAATCCTATGAACTGGATATCAAGATTTGCCTTGTCATGTAAGTTCTACAGCAACTAGTGCCATGAGAATTATAATTTTCTGATCACTCTTGGACTTCCTTTGCCTGGGAAAGTGGGGTCTAGGCCTATTTCTACAGTACAGGGGTTCTAAAGTCGAATATTTTTTTTAGGTATGACGAGCAGAACAACACACAATATTCCAAGTACCGGTATATTTGTACAGTTTACAGGACAGCTACCACAAGCAATTAATAGCAGCAGCTATTAAGACAACAAGGAAACATAGTTTAGCATTTTGACACTTGTCTTTCTTCTGCTCTCACTTCCAGGCAGCCATGTTGAAGCTAAACAAGACTGACGTTCTGGTGATCTTAGTAATTCAGGGAGCAGTTCTCCTCTGTTTCATTTTTCAGCTTCAGCACACTCCCCAGGAAAAGTCGACCCAGAAGCATGTCCTCATCCTCTCTTCTTGGAGGTCTGGATCATCCTTTGTAGGGCAGCTCTTCAGTCAGCATCCCAGTGTTTTCTACCTGATGGAACCAGCCTGGCATGTGTGGGCAGCTATGTACCAAAACAGCGCCAAGGTCTTGCACATGGCAGTGCGGGACCTTATTTGGTCAGTCTTCAAGTGTGACATGTCCGTCTTTGATGCCTATATGAATGAGCATAAGAATAAGTCTGCACTCTTTCAGTGGGAGACCAGCCGGGCTTTGTGTTCTCCCCCTGCATGTGACTTTTTCCAGCGCAGTGACATCATCTCCAAACACTCCTGCAAGACACTCTGTGGAAATTATCCATTCAGCAAAGTGGAAGAGGCTTGTAAGACATACAGCCATGTTGTCTTAAAGGAAGTCCGTTTCCTCAACATCAAGGTGCTTTATCCTCTCCTCACTGACCCCTCCCTGGACCTCAGAATCATCCACCTGGTCCGTGATCCCAGGGCTGTTTTCCATTCCCGTGAGAATGTACCAAATGAACTTGCCCGTGACACAAAGATTGTGGTGAGGCATAATAATATGAAGGGCATGAAGTCCTATGCCGCCATGAAGGCAATTTGCAAAAGCCACATTGACATATACATCGAGATCAAGCAGTCCCTCAAAGATCGCTACCTCTTGGTGCGCTACGAGGATATTGTTAAGACCCCCCTGGCAAGAGCTGCTCAGCTGTATCAGTTTGCAGGGCTTCCTTTCCTTCCCAGTCTTCAGTCCTGGGTGCAGCACATCACACATGGCCAAGGCCTCGGTACCAAGGTCTTTGATACTGACGCCAGAGATGCAATGAATGTGTCACAGGCTTGGAGAAAGACTCTTCCTTATCTCCAAACAGCAATGTTACAAAATATCTGCAAGGAAGCTATGAAACTTTTGGGTTACCGGCTTGCAAGATCTGAGGATGAACAAAAGAACATGGCATTTGATCTCTTGACCAAGTCGAATATAAAAACTGCCTGTCCAGCTTCCAGCAGCTCAAAGCATTACAGCTAGACTGCCCCAGGAAGCTGCAGCCTGTGTAGATGGATCCCGACATGAAAGAATGAGGGAACACCTGGGATTTGCCCTGAGAGCAATGTTGGGAGTAGCTGATAAGGAAGCAAAAGCACCCCAAAACCTTCCGGAAGTGCTACGCTTCTATAGTTACTTGTCCCATCAGTTCACAATCTGCACTCAGTCTACAATCTGGTAGACAGCTGCACTGCTTTCCATGGCCATGGATCTGTTCCCTTGACCTGGATTTGGGCCCTGCTTCATTGTAGATAATGTGGTCTGTACTTTTTTTTAAAAAAAATATAGCTTCTTGCCTAATATTCAGAATATTTCTGTCAATTAACTGAGAAACATGGCTGTAACAAAATATCTATGTCTGTTCTGTAAAACTTTATTGTCAGATACACGTTGACCATTCAAGAACAGCTGCAATCATAATTAACAGTAAATAGCTTACTATGCAAATAAAAATTGCAAAAAACAAACAAACAAACAAAAAGAACTGTCCCTACTGCAGCAGCTTTGGCGATTTTCACTCCTGGCATGAACTTGCCCTGAACAACACACGTTTATTTACATTCCCTATTCCATATTTTGTTTCTAAGTTGTTCCTGGCTCCCTCTCGGCCTTTCAGCAAGTCCTTATCGTCCTGTCTGTTCCAAAAAGGACGCCCGTCTGGACGCCGCCCGGTCCGCAAGCAGCCGGCTACGGCTGCCACTTCTCCGCTGTTCTTCAGAAAAGCCTGAGTGACCGTGGCCAGGTCCACGCCGAACTCCCCCATCAGGCGCTTCATGTCCTTGACCGCCAGGGCCACGGCGGCCGACGGGGGCTCTGGGCGCCCCTCCGACTCCGGAGAACGGCGGCTGGGGGGCATGGCACTGACTTCACAGATCTCCACCGTCCTCTGGGCGGCCGGGGGGGTTCGCGACTCTCTCAAAGTTTCAAGGCCCGAGGGCCCCGGGCTTCGCCCAGCCCGATGGCTCGCCATCTTCCTGGAAGGAAAGCAATTCAGAGCACGGCAGTCAGTCGCTGGGAGAGTCAGAGGCGCTGCGTGGGAGAGGGGGAGGGGGAGCGCAGCGAAGGCTCCTCGGAGGCGGGGGCAGCAGAAAACCGGATTCAGAAGTTGCAGTTTCTCTTCAATTTTGGCCCATCCGAGGCGCCCTTGGACGACCAGGCGCCCTTGGACGGCCAGGCAGCCTTGACGGCTCCGCTGACCATCGGGGCCCCCGAAAGGACTGCCCGCCTCCTCCACGCGCGGGGCCCGAACTACCTGCTCTAACTCCCGGGTGGCTCGCGGGAAGAGCGCGGGCACCCTCGGCCCCTCCATCGGCGCTCTCCCGGAGGCAGGTCCCGAGGCCGGAGGGAAGGGCCGCTTCCCGGCTGCTTCGGGGTCTTCCTTCGCGGGCGCCGGCGGGGAAGGGAAACCGCTGCAACTTCGCCCGGAACCTCGAAGCGCTCCCGGCGATCGTCGCCCTCCGGCCGGAGGGGTCGCCCCGCTGAGGCTGAACGCCCCGCCCACTCACGGCCCCGTCTGCCCGCCCACTCCTCGCTGGACGGAAGTCCCTCTCGCGCTTCCGGCCGGTAAAGATGGCGACGGCTTCGAGCCTCTCCGCCTCGAGCGAGGCCGAGTCTCACCTTAGCAAGAAGTGAGTGGCGCTTCGCCGGCCGCCCATGCTGGCCCTGGCGCGGCTGCTGTCGGGGGGCCGCCCGGCTTGGGCTCGACGGCTCTTGAGTGGCGGCCGCAGACAGCCGAGGTGGGTGGCTGAACGGCGGAAGGGACGGGGGGCGCGCGGCTGGGCGGCGACACTAAAGTCCCCGGCTTTTCTCGCAGCGAACTGAAGCGGCGCCTGAAGGCCGAGAAGAAGGCGGCCGAGAAGGAGGCGAAGCAGCAGGAGCAGGGCGAGAAGGCTTCGTCGCGCCGGGCCGACGCCGCGGGCGCGGAGGAGGAGGAGAATCTTGACCCCAACGTGAGCGGGCGGGGAGCCTGTGGCCGCGCCTGCTTCCCCCCCCCCCTCGGCAACGGGACAGCCGAGCCTCCAGCGTGGTCGGCCTGGCTCGCCCGCCGCGCGTGGGCCCGGCCCAGTGGCTGGCTTCTAGCGGCTGGAAGCGAGTCCGGCGTTGCTCGGGGCAGGGAGGCCGGGAGCTTCTACTTGCGAGATCTTTTCTCTCCCCTCTAGCCTTTTCGTCCTTCAAAAGTCTTCCCTCGTTGTCTTGACAGCAATACTACAAGATCCGTAGTCAAGCCATTCAGCACTTGAAGGGTAGCTCCGAGGATCCCTACCCGCATAAGTTTCTCGTGGATCTCTCCCTGACAGACTTTATAGAGAAGTATACCTTCCTGCAAGCAGGGGATCAGCTAACCAACGTCACAGTAAGAGTGGCAGGTAAAGGCTCACTTGGGATATTGGGAAGAAAGCAATTTCAATGCGGATCTTGTTTCCTCCTCTCTCCTCCCCCCCAGATGCTGTAGTTGAGATTTGAGATAACATTCTGCTTCAAAGTAGTAACAAAAGAAAAACACCTATTAGTGTGTTTTCTGATGGAAAACCAGGAGATGTGTAAGGAACCACTTCAATCTTGGAAGTGGTCTCTTCCAACAGGAACTTTTATTAAGAGAAATTGATAGCAGGCATAATAGACAGGATCTGAGGGATTCCCTTACAAATCGATGTTTTAAAGTGTCCCGAAGCAGCCCCCACCCCGCAGTTCTTCTGGGCAATTCAGACCGGCAGATTTCTAGGTGTTAAATCCAGGAAAGATAACATCAATATGGCTCCAGTTGGGCACTATCATTCAACAGCTCCTCACACAGATCCCGGAGGCTGCATCTTTTCACACACACCCTTTTCCTCGCTAAGTTCTGAGGGGCATAGGATGAAAGGCAAATGGTTACATTGTGATGGTTAGCAAACCCGAAAGCAATCAACAAAAGGTTACTTTGTAGTGAATAGAGGAAGTGAAAGTAATAAAACCCCCATGCATACCCCCCTCCCCCTTAGGAGTATGACAGGATCCAGGAGAGAGTAAGAAGTGGTTTTATATCAGAGAAGATAGATAGAAAGGAAATATAACTGGATTCTGATAAGATGTCATGTTCTGTTAAGGCTCTTTTGGAATGGAAGAAGTGTGATATAGCCATTAGGGTATGTTATTCTTTTCTAGGTCACTTTGCCAGATTGGCCCTTGATGGAGAATGCAGGGAAGGGGGGGAGGGGGGGTTGCTCTTGTTCCTGGCTTGCTCGTCTGTTATGGTGTGCTTTTTTGTGATCATATGACAACTCTTTTTGGTTCTGTTTTTGGAGGTCGTATCCATGCAAAACGTGCCTCTGGAGGAAAGTTGATATTTTATGATCTTCGTGGGGAGGGAGTTAAATTACAGGTGATGGCAAACTCCAGGTAAGCATTAGTTACTTTTTTTCCTGATTGTATATTTTAGTTTTGCTTTGGTCTGTATATTTGAGGATGAGAGCCAGTTTTAACTTCTACAAGGCACCAGGCTAAAGCTGGCAGACTGTGAGTTCTTATCCCACCTTTGGCACATAGCCAGCTGGGTGGCCTTGGGGGAATTTACACACACTCATCCCTAGGAAGAAGGCAGTAGCAAGCCACTTCTGAAAATATTGCCAAGAAAAGGAAGGTAGTTGTCCAGGAAGTTGCCAGGAGTCAACAGTGTCTTAAACGTCTCCCTCTATCCAAACTTTTGAGGAAAGGTAGAAAGAATATGAAAATAAAACCATGGTCTGATAAGTGGTCCAAGATTGCATTAAGTAATAGTGTCTCAAATACGTACTTTCTTTCCAGAAGAGGATTAAAGCAAAGTTAATCATATAACTTCTTGAAAATATTCTGATGTTTCTGCATGTTATTTTAACTATTTAAAAAGGGTTGTGAGTTCAAACCCCACCCTTTGTTTTAAGAGCTAGGCTCAAAACATTTTGATAAGGTTTTGAGCTCTTAGCATTTTGAATATTGTGCTGATTTCCATTTTTTTAACTCAGAATATCTTAATATGTTAATATGTTCAGTACCATTCCAGTGTGCTTTATTGATTAAACTAGGTAGGCAACTCAATATACTTATGGCACAAGGGAGCAAATTCCAAGGTACTACATAAGGAGAGGCTTATTTCTTACAACTTATTTCTCAAATTGTAAGATAAGATAACTTTTATTTTCATTTTTTTTTCTGTGGGCACAATGGCACACATCAAAAATGAAATTTAGTTGCCCACTCTCAAAGTGAACACATACATGACACACACCTAAACATCTTATATACAACATACGTATAGACCCACACCCCTACATATACATAACAAATATTATGTCTACCTGACTATTATTTATCTTAATGACTGTTTGCTATCTCTGGAATCCCAGGGAGTATATCTTAAATGTCAGTTGTTGCAGAGCAGTAGTAGAAGAGGGATATTGTCCTGCTGTCCAAGCTTGTGAGTTTCCCAAATCCATCGAATTGTGTGATATAGAATGCTGCACTAGATGATCACTTGGCTTGATCCAATGTGTATCTAAAGAAGTTCTTATGGCATGGCAATCAGCAAATAATGCCTCATTAAAATAGTTGTATGCAGGTAAATTTAAGAACAAAATTCAGATCTTGTAACTAAGTCTGAGATTGAAATGAATTCAATTTTTTTGCTAGGCTTGATATGTAAATACTTTTTTACTATTGGTGAATCAATTTGGGAAAAAAAAATCTTTATAGAAGTTTTCCCCTTGCAGTGTAGAATAGAGTGGATTGTGACTACTTCATTGATAAGGCTGAAAAGATTTACCTAGAAATGTTTTTTGAATTTTAAAAATTCTTTTAGAAACTACAAATCTGAAGAAGAATATATGTGTATTAACAACAAGCTTCGCCGTGGAGATATCATTGGGGTCCAGGGGAATCCTGGAAAGACCAAGAAAGGGGAATTGAGTATTATTCCTTATGAAATTGTTCTGCTGTCACCGTGCCTACACATGCTCCCTCATCTTCATTTTGGGCTCAAAGACAAGGTATCAGACATGCTGCTGCTTTCTTGGCAACTTGTTTGATAGCCTCCAAGAATGTCTCCTTGCTGCATTTTATTATCTTCATTTTAATTTATTTTTAGGAAACCAGATTTAGGCAGAGATACCTGGATTTAATTCTTAATAATTTTGTAAGGCAAAAATTCATAATTCGAGCAAAAATCATAACATACCTTCGAAACTTCCTGGATGAATTGGGCTTCTTGGAGGTGGGTGTTTGTTTTTAAATGTTAAAAATGCTGTACAGTAATTGCTTGCAGATATCTCAAAGATTAGTCCTTTATAGCAATTTACCTTGAGTTGTTAAGCTTAAATTATAGAGCAAAGACACCAAATACATATAAATTGTCAGAATAAAAATACATTTATAAGAGGCCAGGCAGGGATGTTATAGAAGAGATTGTGGTTGGGTAAATGATCTTCCAGGTCCTCTAACACAGCTTGTTGATGGTCATCATGCTTCAGTACCCCTGTTTGGTTCAGAAGATACCATGTTTCCTGTATGCCCATATATTAGAGGTGGAGGCAATGGCAGCTGCAAAGTGGTAATTTAGAGAAGCAGAGAAAAGGCATTCCTTCCTGCAAACATCAGTAGTAGCAATGAGAAACTGCCAATCTCTGTGCCCAAGAGACAGCATATGGCCTTCCTGATAGAGAACTGTTTGAATATCTCTGAATAACTTCCCTTCCACCAGTTTCGTCTGGCTGTTGAGTACCTGGACGAAGTGCCAAGGGTCAGGTGCCTTCCTTTAACAGTTCATTGGGCTGTGAGACAGATCACTCTCTATAATACAACACAGAATGTTCTGAATTGCAAAGTAGTAGTGGCTAAAATTACACATTCAATTCTAATTTGACACAGTTCTTTAAGCAGAGAATCTTAAGGCTTGTGTTTTCAGTCATGCTATGTTAGTTAGATCTTTTTAGTAAAGCAATCGATCATTTAAATTAGATCTTTTTAGTAAAGTAATTAATCATTTGGAGCTAATTTTATGGTTTTGTTCCTGTACCTCAGCATACTCTGCTACTTCAGTGCCTCATCTCATTTTTGTTATTAATAAAGCCTTTGTCTTTTAGATTATGTTCTTATTGCAGACTTTTTCTCACTGCTTCTTTGATTGCCTGGAATTTGAATTCTTTAGTAGGCTGGATTAGGAATGTTTTCCCATTTGTTTTTCCCATCTTATTTGTCTTCAAAATCAATTTCTTTAAGGTTCTTTATAAATGTAGAGACAATATTTTCTGCCTGTTTTTTGTTCCCCAACTAGATTGAAACACCTATGATGAATATCATACCTGGTGGGGCAGTGGCCAAGCCATTCATCACCCACCACAATGAACTGGACATGAATTTGTACCTAAGAATAGCACCAGAGCTCTACCACAAGGTGAATAGTTAAATCAGGCAAGCAGCAGCTCAGATATACTTATGTATCTTTTTGTGACGTGCCCAATGCAAAACATACATATGTTTCTATAATCTGGTTCCATATACAGGGCCTTATCAAACTTAGAAAATAGCCAGGTTAAATACAAGATAGTAAAAGATATTGTGTGATTTAATGATTTGGAAATTGAGCTAGGAATGGGAAAGGCTGGGTTGAATTTAACTTCAATCTGGAAAATCACAGGATTACTTTGAACTACATACTCTTTCCTAATCCAAATTCAAGCTCCGTTAAGTAGACCCAATATTTTTTCTTTGCCTTTTTAAAAATTCTAGTTTCTGTTTTCCCTCAGCCTCCACAGATAGAGGTTGGTTCACTACTATTAATTTCTATGGTACAAAATCAGTGATTATGGCTGGTATCTGAAATCAGGGATGGGAAGCAGATTCTTTCAGATACTTGAAATGGGAATCAGATATCAAACAGATTTGTGTTGCTCCTGGAAGCAATTTGTGATCCTGTGGATGAGTCTTCTCATATTGAAAAGGCTCATTAACTGGTATATTTCAGATGCTGGTGGTTGGTGGAATGGACCGGGTCTATGAAATTGGGCGTCAGTTCCGGAATGAAGGAATTGATTTAACCCACAATCCAGAATTCACTACTTGTGAATTTTACATGGCGTATGCGGATTACCATGATCTGATGGAGATCACAGAACAAATGATTTCAGGTTTGTGGCAAGTGTTCTTATTTTAAAAATGCTTAGTAGGTCATTTGAAGATCCATTTGGAAAAGATAAATTTGCCAGGCTAAAAGAGTGGTCTTCTCCTGTAGGAATGGTGAAACATATCAGTGGTGGATACAAGGTGACTTACCATCCTGAAGGCCCAGAAGGCCAAGCTTATGAAATAGATTTTACACCTCCATTCCGGAAAATCAATATGGTGGATGAATTGGAGAAAGCACTGGGAGTGAAACTGCCTGCGGCAGATCAGTTTGACACAGAAGGTGAGAGTGGAAGACATTTTATCTCCCTCTTTAATTTAAAGAGATCCTCATTACAGACAGTAAGCGCGGGCCTGCATTCTAAGTTTTCTTCTGAGACAGATCAATTATTTGCTTTAGATTTGACTAGACCAGGGGTAGGCAACCTTGGCTCTTTTATGACTCGTGGACTTCAACTCCCAGAATTCCTGAGCCAATGGGGTATTTTGCTGTACACCTACTGTTTCTAGGGATAGGGAAAGCATGAGTAATTAAAGCCCAAGCTAGGGGAAGCACTCGTGTGCAGTAGTGTCATGTCTGATTTCACATTATGCATGCAGAGTCTCGTTCATTTTTTGATGCTATCTGTGAAGAGCGTGGCGTTGAATGCCCACCCCCTCGGACAACAGCCAGGCTCCTAGATAAGGTAAGAAGGGGCTCTTTCTCTTGATTCTTATTTGAGGTGGATCTCAGAAGGGAGTTTGACTTCCCAAAATCTTTCTTACAGCAGTTCTCTGAGATGGTAATTCAAAGTGTTATTGTCTTTTACGGGCCTCTGAGAAATGGTCAAATGAAGCTTTCCCTGGGATAGGTGACATTTTGACAATGACAGAGGAATGGGTCCTTTTTTAAGGTTTGCTTACTAGTTTAATAAATTTGTAAACTATTGAGTTACGTATTTATTTATTTGTATCCTGCCCTTGTTATTTTTACAAATAATTCATGGCAGCGGACATATCTGACACAGCTTCCTCCTCCTATTTTCCCCACCACAACAACAACCACAATCTTATGAGGTAGGTTATGCTGAGAGAGAGTGACTGCCCCAAAGTCAGCCAGCTAGCTTTCGTGGCTAACATGGAACTTGAACTCACAATCTCCTATTTTCCATCCTGGTGCCTTAAATGTCTATAGTAATGAATGATTCATTGGTAATTGTTATTGTATCATCTATAGTAATTACAGGAGTACTTATTGTGCGATAACAATAAAATATCCAGTTTAAATTGTAAACCAAAAGGATTATAAATATTTACTGCATATCACAGTAGTCTAAGAAAAAAAATACTTGCTGCATTCAGTGGCCCTGGGAGATGCTGTAAAACTATGGTCCTAAGTCTTTGCTGTGGTACAGTTATGTGAATGAACCTGAAAATAATTTAATCATGTTACACAATTTTTGACAGTAAAGAATTATTCCCAAACAGTTATCTGAAGCTGTTTTGCCTTTTCCTATTCCTTATTTTTCAGCTGGTTGGAGAATATTTAGAAGTCACCTGTATCAATCCCACATTCATTTGTGATCACCCACAGATCATGAGTCCCCTAGCCAAATGGTAAGGAAAAGTGCTGTGGTTATGTAAGTATGGATGTGCATGCATATAACCTACCCTTCCCACTCTCACTCAGACGTCATATAAAATAGATAGACATTTTGACACAAGTTTGATATGTACAAAACAAGACAAGCTGATTCTAGAGCTAACGATGTAAGCAGATGTTCAAATCTCTTGTCCCATCTCATGAAATAGAGTGAATGATACAGACCAACTGACCTGGTTGCAGAAGAATTCTTCTGGTTGCAGAAGAATTACTTTTCTCTGTATAGTCTTCAGTCTTCTTCTCTGGTGTTTATTCAGGCACCGTTTTCAAGCAGGATTGACTGAACGGTTTGAGCTCTTTGTGATGAAGAAGGAAATCTGCAATGCCTACACAGAGCTGAATGATCCTTTTCGGCAACGACAGCTATTTGAAGATCAAGCTAAGGTGAGTGAGGGTGTAGGCCTGGACTGGACCTGCAAGAACTGGGTTGTAAGTATCTTTGTGGGAATTTGTCAAAACTTCAAATGGTCACTAAGTAACTAGTCATAAGTTGAGGACTATATGTAATGGGGGAAGAAAATGCAGAGAGCTGGATCTCCATACGACCCCTGGTATCGGGATGGAAGTTACTGGGTTGTGAAACTGATCTGTGGCTGGGCCAGCGTTACATGTAGCAGAGAAAATTCTTGAGTGGGAATTTTGTTTGTTTGTTTCTAAGACTTCAGTAAATCTCCCTTCCAAACTATCTCTGAGCTTTCTTGCAAGAAAACTGAGGAGAAAAACAGTCTATACTAAATGCACTTTCTATCGGGCTGTCCCAAAGTCCACCAGGGAGGACGCAGTTCAGATATATGAGGACAAACTGTTCCACAGAAATGGGGAGGGAGCACCAATGAGCATGGTTACAGGATTAGTCCATCTGTGAGGTAGCCACATGAGTGAATATAGATAATGCCGCCTTTGCCCTATGGGTCATTGTGCAAAGACTTTCCTGGCCATTGGTTCCGTCTCCTGTTAGAAGAAGCTGCAAATCCAGGCAGAACTCAGGATGGAAGAGACAGTTGGAGAGAGTGGTTTGAGGACTGGTCTGTGCTTTTTATTTAGAAGTGTCTACTTAGAATCCAATTATTGGAAGCAGAAATGGGAAATGTTTGTGTTTCACTTTGTATAATAATATATAATTATAATAACTATTATATAATCCTAATTCTCTCCCCCCAAGCCCCAGTTGCCCTGACTGGCTCTGCAGATGACCCTTGTCTTATTCATTTCCAACCCAGGCAAAAGCTGCTGGTGATGATGAGGCAATGTTTATCGATGAGAACTTCTGCATGGCTCTGGAGTATGGGCTGCCCCCCACAGCTGGCTGGGGCATGGGTATTGACCGTCTTACCATGTTCCTGACTGATTCAAACAATATTAAGGTAAGCACTCCTTAATAGATGGCTACTTTCTGTCTGTTCAGGCCTGCCTGGATGGAGGATGGGTTGCTTCCTATATTCTGAGGCAGCAATTTTAGATTTGCTACTGCATTCATATAAAAGGGATAGGAATCATCCTTGCGCTTTAATGTGCACACTTGTGAGAACTAATGAACTGAAAACATGCTTGTAACTGAAAATATGTTACTTTAATGAAAAGCGTAACATTTCTTAAAAGACTTCCTTGTTTTTCTTTGAAGACATTTCGCTTCTCATCGAAGAAGCTTCTTCAGCTCTGACTGGATGGTGGGGAATGGAGGAAATTCTTCAGAGCTAAAGAAGCTTCTTAGATGAGAAGCAAAATATCTTCAAAGAAAAACAAAGTCCAGTTGCCTCTTGAAAAAAGCACCTTTGGGACAACCATGACTTGGATGTCTGAGAATCTCCATAGACATTTCTTAAAAGAGCTTAGGTGGAAATAATGCTTATGTGGCTCTGAAGATTTCTAATAGGATCTTTTCTTGGAAAAGAAGCTCCACTGAGTGACCAGAAATCCCCTTTTCTTGCAGGAAGTGCTGCTGTTTCCCGCCATGAAGCCTGAGGACAAGAAGAAGGATCCTTTGTCAGATTCTAGTGAGGGGACTTCAGTGTGACACAGCAGTTTGCATCAGAAGCATGGAAGACAGGGAAAGTCATTTCTAGATTTCAACAGGCCAGGGCTACTGGGTCCCCCCCCCAGCCATGAATAAATGAAGTCTGTAATTTTATTTTGTAATAGGCGCCTCATTGTAGCCACTAGCTCTCTGCTGTCTGTGCATTCGGCCATTTCTTTGTCCATTAGATTCTGATGTGACTTTTGAGATTTAAATCTACCAGTGATGGTGTTTGTGTCGTCTTTGCAGCCAAACAGGGTTGTAGAGACTGTCAACCCAATTCCTGCTTGACCATCAACTTGAGTTCAGTCCCGGCACATCTTAATTCCACTGAATGTAAAAGTTAGGATACCAGTGATTAGATGTTCCAGTTTAATTCTCCATGTGTTACTAGCTAGTACATTTTAGTGACTTATATTGTTATGCTAACAGAATCAGAGGGAGCCTTCTTCCTTGATTCTTCCCATAAAAAGCTACTCAATATTTATTCCATTCTGATAGCCCCAGGTAATGCTGCATTCAGAAATTGCTTTCATTATATTCAGCCTGCAGCAGCCTATCTCATGAAACAAAGCTAAAGAGTTTGTGTTCGTTGTTCTGTTTACACCATCCTGCATTTCACTTCTAGCAATTAGTTGGTACAGTAAAAGAATCAGATATCAACCATCAAGTAATTGTTTAATGCAAGATATTTGACTTGGGTGGGGGGAGATCTGGCTTGACAGCAGTGCTTGTGAAAGAGATCACAGTGTCCTTATTGGCATTAAACATAAGCCAGCAGTGTGACATTTCCTAAAAAGGGAAAGGATATTTTGAGATACACTGACAGAAGTGTCCAAACCACAGGAACTAGAAAGAGCCCCTCTTTGAGAGAGATGGGCGGTTTAGAAATATGAAATATAAATAATTCCACTGTGCTCTGCCCTGGCCATTCTCTATTTGGAATAATTTATCCAGTTGTAGGTACCACAGTTCAAAATGAAGCAGGTTCTGAAGAAGGCTCATCAAGTTAGTGAAGAGTCTGTAAATCAGCCCTTTGAGAACAGTTAAAAGATTTGGGCATGTTCAACAATCAGGAAAAGGCAACCAAGATGTTTATAAGTTGCCCAGAGCAGCTGCTGGGCAAGATGAATGGCAAACAAGCCAGCAGTCTTCAAAGAGCGAAAAGATTGTCACATGAATGAGTGGACTTACTCTCACCTTTTAATAATTTTTGTGCGCCTGGCTTTGGGCAGCTCGCTCGGCTAGGATCGGGGCAACGCCACGCCTGTCTCGTATGGCCGTGGGGGGCGGAAGGGCCCCGTGGCGGGCAGCGCGAACCCCGCGAGGCCACCGAAAACCAGGGTCGGGTGTCCGGCACAAGCCTCTGGCCGCGGTCTTCTTGCTTCGGGGAATCTTCATTCCGTCTCGGGTTCCCGCCGGAACAGGGAGAGGCCGCCCCGCTTCCGGTCCCGTTCCGCTCTCCTTCCGCCCTCGGCCATGTGGGACGCCGACCAAGTGGCGGCCCTCTGCTACCGCCATTATGAAGCGCGGCTGCCGAAGCAGGGGAAGCCGGGCCGCGGCACGCGCGAGTGGACTGAGCTGGCGGCGGTGCTGCGGGCGGAGCGAGCGGAAAGCGGCGGGGCGCCTCCCGGTGAGGCCCTCAACGGGGACTCGAGCGGCAGGCCGGGGGCGGCGGGGCGGGCGCCCGGCTTGAGGCGGGAGGCGGGCGGGCTGCTCTTTCCCCCGTCGCGTGACCTGCCTTTCCCCCTTCAGCCCTGAAGGAAGTCGTGGCCATGGGAACCGGCACGAAGTGTATCGGCCAGTCCGAGATGAGGGAGACGGGTAAGCGGGGCTGCGGGGCTGGCGCGCCCTTCCCTAGGCGCTCGATGAGACGCGAGGGCAGCCCCGGCTCCTCCGGCGCCTTGTGACCCGGCCGCGCTGCTGCTGCTTCTTTACAGGGGACGTCCTCAACGACAGTCACGCGGAGGTGATGGCCAAGAGAAGCTTCCAGAGGTAGGTGCGAGAGAATTGAAAATAGCTGAGCTCCAAGACGTGGCCGCCGGTAGAGCATCTTGGTTCGGGGCTGCCCTGAAAATCAATTTGGGAAGGCTGTTTGATTCCTGAGGGAGCTGCCAGAGAAAGTAGTCGGG
>NW_015386423.1:1627024-1672459 GCF_001527695.2 Protobothrops mucrosquamatus
ATGGGGTGCCTCAGGAGTGGGGAACATCATGGGATGCCTAGTGCAGGGACAAGACCATTGCCTCTGGCCACCCTCTGAGAGACCCCATGCTCTTCCCACCCCTTGGAGTCCAAGGTGGGCTTTCCTCCCTGTCACCGATCGCTTACTTACCTTTGGCACCACGCCTGAGAGCCCCACACTGCCCACGCTCACCTCTTGCATTGCCTTGGGTGCCGGAGCCCTTGTCCAGACAGGCAGAGAAGCAATGGGCCAGCCTCTCTCCTTCCCCGCTGAGACCCAGCCTCTCTCACAAGGGGGCGCGGCCCTACCCTGCCACTTTCTGGAACACCAAACCGCCCAGATTTCAGCAATTGTGCTGCCGCAGAGCTGGAGAACATGGCATGCCTCCTCCCTGTGTCCCTTGCTTGTACTCCAGCAGAGAACTGGTTGTTCCCACCCTTGGGGTGACTTGTGGCCCACGGGTGCCTTCCTGCCCGCCAGATCTCCTGCCCAGATTTCAGCAATTGCACTGCTGCAGAGCTGGAGAGCTTGGCACACCTCCGCCCTGCGCCCCTCCCTTGCTGGACACACTCTGAGGCCTTTTCCAAATCACAAGAGGGGCTCCTAATTGAACCTGCTTCCAACTCTGTCACGTTTCTTCCCGCAACTCAATACTTTCCCATTCTTTTGCTGGCGAAATGGGAAAGCTGCATTGTAAAAGGAAGAAACGCGCAGGAAAACCAAAGAAGAATCCTCTGAAGTCGTTGCTTTCCCCAGTGCGGAGCAGGAGAGACCAACTCCACGAGGCAACCTCCGGAAATGACTTGCAGAAAGTTGGAAAGGCTGATCTTCTCTTCTCTTCTTCTTCTTTTTTTTTTTAGCCCCATAGAGAAAGCTGACAGGCAGCGGACTTGGTCATTCCCGGAAGTTGCCTCATGGAGTTGCATGATGTCTCTTGCTCCGCACTGGGGAAAGCGACAATTTTGGAGGATTCTTCTTTGGTTTCTCTGTGTGTTTCATCCTTTAGCAATGCAGCTTTTTCGTTTCTTCAGTGAAATAAGAGTGCCTTGAGCTCCGGGAAGAAACGTGACAGAGCTGGAAAGCAGGTTTGATTAGGAGCCCCTCTTGCAATTTGGAAAAGGCCTCAGAGTACATCTGGCAAAGGGGGGGGGGCAGGGCGGAGGCGCGCCATGCTTTTCAGCTCTGCAGCAGTGCAATTGCTGAAATCTGGGTGGTTTAGCGCTCCAGCAAGTGGCGGGCAGAGGCTGGAGCTTGGAAGGGAAGGGGAGAGGAGAGGAGAGGCCAGCCCAGCACTTCTCTGCCTGGGTGGACAAGGGCTGTGGCACCCAAGTCTGCACAGGAGGTGAGCATAGGCAATGTGGGGCTTTTAGGCTTGGGGCCAAAGGAACATGTTGCAGCGTCTCTATGATCATTAGTAAGGGTGAACAACCACTGTGGTGCTGCAAGATATGTGTCTTTGGGACCTGGTCTTAAATATGGGGATGTTGTAACTGAACATTCACTAAGTGAATGTTCGAGGAATACCTGTATTGGTTTTCTAAAAGTGATACTTATTGCAGGGCATTTTTAGGAAAAGTGGATTGTAGGTGTAAATAAATCAATGTAAATAATGGCCCCAACAACAATGATTGTCCTAAATTACTCCTGGCAGTTAACATAATTCTATTCTCAATTCTTTCTGGTCAAAAGAGCCCCCTCCCTTGTATTTTTCATTCATCGGTTTACTGGTCTTTTTATTTTCAGTAGCAAAAAACAAGTTTTCATAATTATTTCACAAAGTGCTGGGACCATGTTTCTCTGCTATGTCTTAAGAATGGCATTTATTCTGTGCCTTCTAAAGATTCTGTCCTCTTGCCCATCAGGTATCTTATTCATCAACTTTGGCTAGCTGCTGTAGGTCAGGAGCCTAGCATTTTCATCCCTGCAACCGAAAAAGGGAAATGGCTTCTCAAACCACTTATCAGCTTTGTTTTTTTCACCAGTCACACACCTTGTAAGTATTATTGGAATAACCTCATTGACTTTATTATATTTGGGAGAATTGCTTCTTTTTCTTTAATTGACTCCTTGGTAGGCGTCCTAGTACTGCTGCATTTTAGAGTAGAGTAGAGTAGAGTAGGACCTTGGAGGTCTTCTAGTCCAGGGCTTTTCAACCTTTTCACCCATTGTACCACTTTTAGGATATGGCAACATCCGAGTACCACCAGTCACCAAGCAAGGTGTCAAAAACTTGATGACCCAAAAAACGAAAAAAGTACAGGTAGTCCTCGACTTACAACAGTTCGCTTAGTGACTGTTCGAAGTTAAAATGGCACTGAAAAAAGTGCCCCCCAAGCCACAGCCGAGCAAGACACCTGCCTGCCCACCCGACGGCGCTCTTCCTCCTGTTTTCATTGTTGTGAGCATTTCTGTTGAGGATTGGCAGTGGGGATGGGGTGGGGGGGGGTGTTTGGTTTTTATTCCCCCCATCTGCTGGGTGGTTGCAGCAGGTTTTGGTCACTTCACATTGTGGGACACTGTGACCGTCATAAATATGAATCAGTTGCCAAGCATCTGAATGTAAATCACAAGACCCTGGAGATGCTGCAGCATTCCAGCTGATCGTTGCTTGTTCTGGGCTCAGCAGAAGCGCCAGGATCAGCGCCGATCACTGAGCCCTGACAGCCCCGAAGAAGCACTGATCCTGGCGCTTCCGCTAAGCCCTGACAGCCCTGCAGCTCCAGCCATCTCTTGCTCAGGCTTGTGTGGTGCTGCCACCGGTTCAGCTCATTCCCCTCCCCCGCTATTCTAGGATGGTTGCGTACCACCTGCCAGGTGCCAATGTACCACAGGTGGTACCCATACCACTGGTTGAAAAGCCCTGTTCTAGTCCAGCCCCCTGCACAAGCAGGAGAACCTATACCATCTCAGACAGGTGATTGTCTAGTCTCTTCTTAAAAATCTCCAGTGATGGAGCACCCACGATTTCTGGAGGCAAGCTGTTCCATTGGTTAATTGTCCTCACTGTCAGGAAGTTTCTCCTTAATATCAGGTTGCTTCTCTCTTCGATCAGTTTCCAACCATTGTTTCTCATCCTTCCCTCTGGTGTTCTGGTGAACAAAGTGACCCCCTCTTCCTTGTGGCAGCCCCTCAAATACTGCAATACTGCTATCATGTCTCCCCTATTTCTTCTTTTCTTTAGACTAGCCAAACCCAAGTCCCGCAGCCGTTCTTTGTATGTTTTAGTCTCCAGGCTTTTGATTATCTTAGTTGCTCTTCTCTGAATTTTTTCCAAACTCTCAACATCTTTTTTGTGATATGGTGACCAAAATTGGCCGCAGTATTCCAGGTGTGGTCTTGACTAGGATTTTATAAAGCAGTACTAATACTTTGTGTGATCTTGATTCTGTGCCCCTGTTTATACAACCCAGGATTGTATTAGCTTTTTTGGTTGCTGCTGCACACTGCTGGTGATAGCCAAGTGATCATCCAGTAGGACTCCAAGGTCCCACTCACAGTTACTATTTTTAAGCCAGGTCTCGCCCAGTCTGTACTTGTACCTTTGATTTTTCCTGCCTAAATGTAAAACTGCTTTTCTCCACATTGAAACTCATTTTGTTGGATAGAGCCCATTGTTCAAGTTTGTCTAGATCTTTTTGGATCCTGAGTTTGTCTTCTGTGGTGTTGGCTACTTCTCTCAGTTTGGCATCATCTGCAAATTTGATAAGTTCCCCTTAAAATTCCCTCATCTAAGTCATTTATGAAGATATTGAAGAGTACTGGGCCTAAGACGGAACCTTGTGGTACCCCACTGCTTACATCTCTCCATGTGGATATAGTGTCATTGAAGATTACTCGTTGAGTACGGTTTGTCAGCCAGCTATAGATCCATCTGATGTTGTCTATTCCACCTTTTTCTAGTTTACCAAGGAGTAGGTTGTGGTCTAGTTTACCAAATGTCTTACTGAAATCTAAGTATACTACATCCCCAGCATTTTATTTGATTACATGTTGTGGAAAGAAGGGAGTTAAACTTTAGGAAGTGGAAGAACTCAGATTCTTAATGGGACAACAGATGTGGACAGGAAAGTTATTTGGATCAGTAGCTCACTTTGAAAAGTCACCTCAAAAACTTACTGAGATCACAAAATGGGATGTGCCTTTACATTCTCTGTATGGAAAGACTGAATATAAAACTTTTTTAAAATTACAAAATTGTTGGCTGATGTATGTTTAATCTGTTGTAAATGAAGGGTCCTTGATACCCTCTGAGCTTGGTTGTTTTCTTGGAGACGTTTCATTGAACTATACTGAACTATATCTTTCAAAGATCCTGGCATATCAGGGAACTACAAGAGGACTGGAAAAGAACGGAAGTAGTTCCCATCTTCAAAAAAGGGGAAAAAAATAGATCCAGGAAACTGCAGAGCTTTCAGTCTGACCTCAGTATCTGGGAAGATTCTGGAACAGATAATTAAGCAACGAATCAGTGAGTACCTAGAGGCAAACAAAGTCATAACAAAAAGCCAACATGGGTTTGTCAAAAACAGATCATGCCAGACAAATCTTATCACATTCTTTGACAATGTGACAAAATTAGAGAACCAGAGGCATGCTATGGATATAATTTACTTGGACTTCAGTAAGACATATGATAAAGTAGACCACAACCTTCTCTTAGATAAGATAGAAAAATGTGGGTTAGACAGCATCACCACCAGATGGATTCGTAACTGGCTGACCAACCACACTTAACATGTAGCCCTCAATGGAACTGCATCTACATGGAAGGAAGTATACTGTTTTAGGCCCAGTACTCTTCAACATCTTCATCAATGATTTGGATGAGGGGATAGAGGGGGAACTCATCAAATTTGCAGATGATACCAAGCTGGCAGGAATAGCCAACACTCCAGAAGATAGGCTTAAGATACAGAAGGATCTGGACAGACTTGAACATTGAGCACTATCTAACAAAATGAAATTCAATGGTGAAAAAAGTAAGGTTCTACATTTAGGCAAGAAAAACCAAATGCACAGGTACAGTATAGGTGGTACCTTGCTCAATAGTAGTAACTGTGAGAAGGATCTTGGAGTCCTAGTGGACAATCACTTAAATATGAGCCAGTGGTGTGCTGCCGCTGCCAAAACCAACACAGTTCTAGGTTGCATTGACAAAGGGATGGAATCGACTTCCGGTTCCGGATCGCGGCGCCTCTAGTCGCACGAAGAGACTCGTCTCCTCGTCGGCTAGCTTCCCTCCGCTGGTAGACCCTTATGTGGGTCAAAAGTCGCCCTGGAGGGCACGACTACCATCAAGGAGGCTGTGCTCAACTGCGGAGGAGCGGCGGCTCCTCCAGCTGTCCGAGCTAACTCTGAGGGCCGATGGAGAAGAAGATCGGCCAGTAAAATGGCCGATCACCCAGCCGCACCAACCACACGTCAAAGAACATCTAAGCATGAAGAACCACCGTGATGAATCCGGGTGAGACCTTTCCTTCTCGCTATTCTGAGTTTTCCTGTAAAGAGCTTTTGACTATTTCCCTTTTCTAAGAAAGCGGCAGCTGCCTATATGGTAAAAAGAGCTAAATGTTGTTGGGTTTTTTTGCTTATTTTTTTTACTATTGGACTTTTTTGGGGGGTATTTAGAGGAAAAGAAGAAAAAAGGGACATTGTTACTTTCAATTTTATAATGCTGGAGATACCTCTCTTAACTTTTTTTTTTTTAAGAGAAAAACTTTTTTTTTCTTTAACTTTATTAACTTGAAAAAAAGACTCTACAGTCCATTGAGGACATCTGGTGGCGCAAAGCGACATTGCAACTGACTAGAGGCTTAAACATAAAGAACGATTGCTGGAATTGGGTATGTCTAGGGGTGACGTAATGGTTGCCACAAAGAAGAGGGAGTCAAGCTATTCTCCAAAGCACCTGAAGGCAGGACAAGAAGCAATGGATGGAAACTACATCAAGGAGAGAAGCAACCTAGAACTAAGAAGAAATTTTCTGACAGAACAATTAATCAATGGAACAACTTGCCTCCAGAAGTTGTGAATGTTTCAACACTGAAAGTTTTTAAGAAGAGATTGGACAATCATTTGTCTGAAATGGTATAGGGTTTCCTGCCTAACCAGGGGGTTTGACTAGAAGACCTCCAAGGTCCCTTCCAACTAAATCTATTCTATTCTTTTTTTTTAATAAATTTTTTATTAATTTTCTCTTACATACATATATTAATTTTTCAACCAACGTGCTGTCTGAGTATAACAATGCTAATACATATTCAATTCCTAATCCTTTATTCTTTCCTCTAGCCATTGATAAAATAGATCCCAAGTTTGATAATATTCTGTTTCTTCTTTGTCTTTCAATCTCATAGTTAATCTGTCCATCTCTGCGCATTCCAGTATTTTTCTGATTATTTCTTCTTCTGGTGGTAGTCCTTCATTTTTTCAATATTGCGCAAAGATTATTCTTGCTGCTATAGTGATGTGTAAAGTCAAATATAGGCTTTGTTTGTTAATCTTTTCTGGCATTATACCTAATAAGAAGAGCTCAGGTTTAAAATCAACATGTTCTCCTAATATTTTTTCTAACCAAGCATGTATCTTTTTCCAATAAGCCTTTGCTTTGCCACATGTCCACCAAACATGATAGTATGTGCCTGAATTATGCTTACACTTCCAGCATCTATCTGACATATTTTTAAACATTTTTGCTAATCTTGCTGGTGGCAAGTGCTATTATAAACATTTTATTTTCTTTATATGAAGTTGACATTGTTAATTTATAATTTCTCTCCCATAGCTTTTGTCATTTCTAGTTCTATATTATAACCAAAGTTTTTCGCCCATCTTATCATTGTTTCTTTAACTTGTTCACTTTCCATTTCCAAAATTAACAAAAAATTATACATTTTCTTAATTTATTTCTCATCTGAGGTTAACAGTTTGATCTTTATAAAATCCATACAATTTTACATCTTTTTCATATCTATTTTGCATCTGTAAATGTGCCTACCACGACAGGTTGAAACCCTGATTTTCCAGTTCTTGTTTGGATTTTAATTTCCCATCAATATTTAGAATATCTCTATATGTCCAATTTTTTTCAAAGTCTACCAAGTTTGGATGTACAAATGCTTTCATTGTTGATAGCCACCCCAGAATTTTAAAATATATTTTAGCTTTAATTTTTTCCATACTATTAACAAAGCATTTCTTATATAGTGATTTTGGAAATATTTATGAGCTCTGTTTTTCCCATACCATAAGAAAGCGTGCCATCCCAATTGTAAGTCATGCCCCTCCAAATATAACAACCTTTTATTTCTAAGAGTTATCTATTCTTTCACCCATGTTAAAACAGATGCTTGATAATACAAAACCCACTCCGGTAATACAAAACCTCAATTTTCCTTAGCATCTTGTAACGTTTTCATTTTAATTCTAGCTTTCTTTCCTTGCCAAACAAAGTTCAAAATTAACGAGTTTAAATCTTTGAAGAATTTTTTCTCAAGTTTTATCGGAATTGTTTGAAATAAAAATAACATCTTCGGCAAAACATTCATTTTCACTGTAGCAATTCTTCCTAATATTGACAATTGCAAATTCTTCCATCTTTCCAAGTCCAGCTTTATTTGTTTCAATAATTTTATATAATTATCTTCTTTTATTGTTGAGCATTTGGCTGATAAATATATGCCCAAATATTTAACCTTTTTCACTATCTGTACCTCTGTTTTTTCTGAGATTTGTTTTTTTTGTTTATAAGTTTTTTAACTATTACCTTGGTTTTTTCTGTTTATTTTTAATCCCGCCATCTCTCCATACTGTTTTATCTTTCCCCATAGTTTAGAAATCATCTCCAAAGGTTCTTCTAAGATAAATACCAAATCATCAGCAAATGCTTGTAGCTTATATGTTTCGCCTTTTATTTCTAGTCCTTTAATTTCCGTATCTTGTCTGATATTTCTATTTAAGACTTCCAGAGTAAAAATGAATAACAATTAGTGGACATCCTTGCCTTGTACCTTTTCTTATCTCAAAGTTCTCAGTATAATCTCCATTCACTTTCGCTGTTTGTTTGTTGTATATTGTTTTTATCATATTTATAAAGTTCTGTCCAAAGTCCATTATTTGTAGTTGCTGAGTCATAAATTGCCAGGAAACATTGTCAAATGCCTTCTGGGCGTCTAAAAATATTAGTGCCAATTGTTTTCCTGGATGTAGTTCAAAATATTCTAATACGTCCATTATCACTCTTAAGTTGTTTTTAATTTGTCTCTGGTAAGAAGCCGTTTTGATCTGGATGTATAAATTCAACTAAGTATTTTTTCAGTCTCTGCCATTATTGAAATAAAAAATTTATAATCCACATTAAGCAGCGAAATCGGTCTATAATTCTTGATGTGCGTCAAATCTGAATCTTCTTTTGGTATTAGAGTAATATTTGCTTCCATCCGTGTAGCTGGAAGTTTAGCCTCTAACAAAAGTCCATTACAAACATCTTTCAGCGGTTCGCTTAGTATGTCTTGTAGATTTTTATATAGCTCCACTGGGAGCCCATCCCAACCCGGTTTTTCCCATTTTTTTGTCTTTTTATGGCCTCTGATATTTCCATCATTGTAATCCTTTCTTCTAACATAGTTTTAAATGTCTCTGGAATTTTTGGAAGCTTACTTTCTTCTAGATTTTGAACAGTTCTCTCTCTTGACGTTGCCTCTTTATCATACAATTCCTTGTAGTATTCCTTAATTATCTTTTTTATTTCTTCATTTTTGAATTGTAGATAGACTTTCCCATCTACTAAATTGTGTATTGTTTTTTTTTCTCTTTCTGTTTTTTAGGTTTATAAGCTAACCATCTTCCTGGTTTATTGGCATTGTCAAAGAAATTCTGTTTTGCATCTGTTCTGCCACTTTTTCTGAATCCAACAGATTTAATTAATGTTTTATTATTTCCATTTCTCTTTTCAAAGTCTTTTTCTGTGGATTTTTTTGTAGTTCTTTTTCTAACTTTCCAAATTTTTCTTTTAGTAATACATATTGCTGTCTTCTATGTTTATTTTTCTTTGCCATATACATTATAGCCATGCCTCTAAAGTATGCTTTGGCTGTATCTCATAAGTTTTGTAGTGTTGTCTCTTCTTTGTTTTCTTTAAAGAAAAATTCCATTTCTTTTTTCGCTAGCTCTATAAATTCTTTTTCTTTTAGTATAGATTGATTTAACGTCCATCTTGGGTTTTTTTGTATTCCTCTCCATGTAACTTTTAGAGGGTTGTGGTCTGCCCATGTGCCTATTTCTATCTCAATTTCCTGTATTTTCCTCCTCAGTTCAGATGTCATCCAAATCATATCAGTTCTTGACCAGGATTGTTGGCTGTTTGAGTAAAAGGTATATTGTAATTTTTGTGTGTTAATTTCCCTCCAGATGTCTTGTATTCCAATTTCCTCTGCCATATGAAAGAATGTCCTAGGTAGTCTTCTTCCGGTTTTTCCTGTTTTATTGCTTTTATAGTCAATTGTTCCATCTACTATTGCATTGAAATCTCCTACTAAGCAAATATTTTGGTACTCCATTTTTATTATTTTTCTATGTAAGCTTTGATAAAATTCTTCTTGATTNTGGGAGAGACTAAAATGTCAAGGCCTGGAGACTAAAACATACGAAGAACGGTTGCAGGAAATGGGTATGGCCAGTCAAGAGAAAAGGATTAGGGTTGACATGATAGCAATATTCCAGTATTTGAGGGGCTGCCATAAAGAGGAGGGGATCAATTTATTTTCCAAAGCCCCAGAAGGCGAGACAAGAAACAATGGGTGGAAACTAATCAAGGAGATATGTGCATCTTATGGTCAGGTGCGTCTTATAGAGCGAAAAATACGGTAATTTAGAATCTATTGTCTCTTTAATATATACAGCGACCCCTCTTCTTTTCTGGTGTGCTGATGCATAATAAAGTTTACCAATTTTTGAATATTCCAATAATTTATGATGCTGTTCTTTTATATGTGTCTCTTGCAAACAAATTATGTCTACATTCAATTTCTGTAATTTCCTGAAAATTTTGTTTCTTTTTGATGGGGAGTTTTATTCCATTTACATTTACTGAAAAGATTCCATTTTCTTTCTCCATTTCCATTTCCATTATTTATATTTAGGTCTAGTCGATCTCCTAGTCCTCTGTTCTCTGGCAGTTCCTTCACCTTTGCCCTCTTGTTTGTCTTTCTCTTTCTGTTCTCCTGTTTGTGCAGTTGCTCCTTGGGTCGTCTCTTCCAGTTCCTTCACCTTTGCCCTCTTGTTTGTCTTTCTCTTTCTGTTCTCCTGTTTGTGCAGTTGCTCCTTGGGTCGTCTCTTCCGTTTGCTTCCGTTCCTCACTTTCCCCTTGTCGTTGTTGCGCTCCTTCATCCAAAATTGCTCTATTCCTTACTTCGAAGTCCTCTGCTTTCCAGATTGAATCCAGTCAATATCTTGTGTTGTTCCAGTTTATTAAAATGCCTTCCGGCATTAGCCATTTAAAATTTATGCCTTTGGCAATCAGCTTTATAGTTAAAAAATGGTAATGTCTTCAAATATCTCTTACTCTTTTGGGTATCTGCTTTAAAACCACAGTTTCTTTATTTTTATATTGTAATGGCTCGTCTCTCACTTTTCTCAGTACTTCATCCCTTGTTGTTTTCTTTATAAACCTTACATGTACTTCTCTTGGTAGTCTGTTTTTCCTTGCATAGCTTGAGTTCATGTGGAATATTTCATCAGCCTCCATTTGAATTTCTCCTGTATCTGCCTTTAAAGCCTTTGCCAAAAGCTGGATAATCACAGCTGCTGTTTTCTTCTCTGTCCTCAGGGTTTTATCAATATCCTATGATTTATTTTCCATGTTCTGAATTCTTTGTTCATTTTTAATTATCATTTGGTTTTGAGCTTGTGCCTTTATATCCAGGATTTCTTGGCTTACTTTCTCAAGTTTACATTGTGTCTCTTCATGATTTTTTTGCATCATCTCTTGAATCAGTTTTAATGAGGCCTGCATTTAATTTTGGGCAGTATTTGCTTTCTCACGTTGTAACATTGTTTCAATAGATCCCTGGGTTGTTGGGCTAGATCAGGGGTAGGCAACCTTGGCTCTTTTATGACTCATGGATTTCAACTCCCAGAATTCCTGAGTCAGCTATTCTGGGAGTTGAAGTCCATGAGTCATAAAAAACCGAGGTTGCCTACCCCTGGGCTAGATTGTCCCACAGAGGGTGCAGAAGAGGTTTTCTTCCTAAGTCTGTAAAATGATGTACTCATTTTACAGCTTAGACCAAAATCCAAAGTATAAAAGGGAACCAGCTGTTTTAGGCCAAATCCACCTCCACCAGTCTAGCCTTCCATTTAAAACGTTCTCTTTCTTCAGATGGTGTCTGTTTAGTTTTAGCCAAAGTCAACAAATGTGGCTATGAAAGGTCTTTTTCCTTGTAATTTCACACCAAGGCACTTTTGTTATTTGCAGGTGTCTTTTGTTATTTGCAGGTCACTTTTAAGAACACTTTTTTATTCTTTTTTTTCCAGTGTTTGTTGGTATTGTCATTTCTTCTTTCACCACTAGATGTCCTCTTCAGCTTATTTATCAATGTCCGATATTCCTTAAAATGCTTTCCTCTTATTATAATTGCTCGCTGCCTTTAAATTAATCCTTCTGGAGGTCTTTACTTTTTCAACTTTTCCCCATCAGGGGCTCAATGTTTATATAGTCCACAAGGAGAAGGAAAAAAGAATTCTAGCTCACCCAGCCTCAGCACGCTGTTGAGAATGTTTTGCGGAGCTTCCCTTCCGGCTGGGGACGACTTGGGCTGTCTCAGCTCACCCAGCAGCTGTTCTTCTGCCCCTTCAGAGTGGTTCTTCAGTCCGCTCAGATCTGCTGCTACCCGATCTGAGCTCCTGGAATGTCCCTCTTTCTTCGTTGCCCCTCCAGGGCAACTTTCCAACCCTTTAAGGGTTGCTGGGCGAAGTGAAACCGGACTGGGAACCCGGCACGCCGGCTGCTTCCATCCATCCTGTCGGCGACCAAACCGGAAGTCTCTATTCTCTATTTTTTATATTCTATTCTCTATATTCTATATTCTATTCCCCAAACTGGTGCACTGATGATGTTACCTAGTTTGGGTAATGAAACATCTGCAAGAAAACAAGCAGGCTCAGAGAGCAACAGCACCCCTCATTTCAATCCTGAGATACAAAGTTTCTCCTTTATCTGTTGTAAATAAAATGCTGTTGCTTTGATTATTGTAAGAATAACCAAATAATACATATATTGTGTTTCCCTGAAAGTAAGGCCTGCCCCAAAAATAAGCCCTAGTTTTGGGGCAAGTCATACATCAAAAAATCTGGTAGATCCACTTCACTTTGTCTGCCTGAAATTTCACTGATGCTTTCAGATAATATAATATCTTGGTTCATTACACATACTCTGGCTAGAACACTATTAAATCTGTTAATAGAAAGTTAGTGGTGGTTCCAACTCAGTTTTTATTTTTATTTATAATACTCTACTACAAATAAAAGCAGTACTGTTAGTATATTCCTGTTTACCAGAGGATATTTTTGTTCCTGTGCTTTTATTACATGGAATTTGAAGGGAAATTGCCTAGGTTTCTCAGGAAATTGCATAGGTTGGCTTTTTACCAATACAGAACTTCTTATCATTAGTTAATTGTTCTCTGTTGAGGGAAAATATGTCTCTTCCTCTGTTCTTTAAGTTGTCCACCCTCCTGTTTTTTGTAGGTGGGGATGGCTCCATTATCCCAATGATGGAAACGGATGCCCAGCCATGTTTGCTCCTAAGTCCAGAAAAAGTACCCAGCATGGGCAGCAGTGACTGTAGGGCACAAGAAAGCTGTAAAAGAGAGATTGAAGAAACAGTCACTGGTTCCTTTCCCAAGAAACCAAGAACGGATGCTAGCAATTCTTACAATAATTCAGAGCTCTCAGCTGATCACCTTAAAGAAACCCAAATAGTGGATCTGCATAGAACAGGGGCCAAATGTGTCCGAGGAGAAACAATGGATTCCCGAAGGCCAGGCATTGAATATCATACCATAGGGCTTCTACGGATCAAGCCAGGCCGTGGAGCCCAGACAGCCTCCATGTCTTGTAGTGATAAACTGGCACGCTGGAATGTTCTTGGCTGGCAGGGAGCACTTCTGATGCACTTCCTTCAGCAGCCTATCTACTTGTCAGCCCTGGTGGTGGGTCAGTGCCCCTACAGTCTGGAAGCTCTGCACCGGGCCATTGTTGCAAGGTGAGTGAGTTATAACTAGGTGACTATGATGGAACAGCACAGCACTTGAAGTTCCTCTGTTTGATACACCCACGCAACAAGATAGGATAGCTGGCCTTTTTGTAAATCCTCACCATTGGAGTAGTTGTGACAGGATGGCAAGAGATGTAGTTATCTGGAAGAGTAAACCATCTTTTTAATTTATGGGGATTATTAATGATGAAAAAGATGTGTGCACCCAGGCCTAAATTTTCTGCTTACTCTTATGCCAGCAAGGTCCTGGATGACTGACATCTTAATGTATTTGGAGAGGGTTTGTTTTCAAAAATAGGTCTTCCTGGTAACAACTCTGGATGATTTTTTTTCAAGATACTTTTACTTAGTCTGTCCCAACATATATATAGAGAGAGAATGTCTTGGGCAAACTGGTAGAAAATGAATGGATTAAGCTTAGTGCAGCCATTTGGCTTCTTGTATTTTAATCTTCTAGCACAATCTGGTTTTTTTTCCCTCCACTCTGGTGGGTAAGCAACAAAATGAACATTCTGTCCTACGCATCCTGAATTTGGAGAGATGTTTATATTGCAAAAATGTGTGATCTTTTTATATTAAGCAAATTAAGACCCTGTTCATATTTTATTTGGCTATTGCTGGTTACAAAAGGAATAAATTAATTGCTGAGGGACAGAAAACTGTTGTTTTTCTTATTTTCTGCTTCTCCCAAATCGTGTGGTGCTTCCAAGATTTAACATCAAGAATGGCTTTAATAATCCCACAACTCTCTTTAGAGCTTTAAGGGATAGAAACCTGTTTAAAATAAGCAAAGGACAGAAGCAATTGGATCATTGACTGTCTCGCTTCTATTGCCATATTTTAACTGCTCTGTGAAACACATGAGTTGGCCTAGCCTTGGTCTTTCTCTTGTCTGCAAAATCTTCCCTGTTCTGAGGATTGGTTTATGCTGATATAGAGGATGTGTCCAGAATATGTTTGCTTTTTTACACCAAGTGAATGACCTTTCATTATTGCTGAATAAAAGGCGAGATTGGCAGCAAACAAGTCTAATATAAATAAATATTATATTATTCCTCCCCTCCTTCCTAGATGTCATCTGGTCTCACATTTGCCAGATGGTTTCCAGGTCCATGAATTGGAAATTCTACAGTCCCAGCTAGGTTTCATCCATAGTCATGAAGCAGCCAAGTCTGGCCATGTTCTGGGACAAAGAAAGGTAGTGTCCTGCGGTGCAGGTAAATGTCACGGAGGCTATATGAAGGGGGTGAATTTGTGAGACTTTTCTTTGCCCTTTCACATCCTTGCTTATTAGGATAGGTTGTGGTGGGCTGGTTTGTTGTGGGAACTGCATCTTCGATCTGTTACAAAAGCTGTGCAGGGTCTTTGAGCAAATTCCTATAATGACCATTTCCAGTGGTGTCACTGTGACAGAAAAGGCAACTGATGAGCTAAGAGAAAAAGGCTTGATTAATGACAAAGAGTGTGGTGAGTTTTTGTCCTTCTAATGCATGTTGCATGGCCACCTACCTAATAAACATGTTACTAGTTGAGGAACTGATTCCTGATTGACATTTTATTTACTTTGTAAATTGCCTGATTCCCAACAGTTGTGGGCAGTTCATAAAAAATAAAACTACAAAACAAGAATGCAGCAATAAAGAAGAAAAAGATGGCAAAACTGGCCAGCAGCAAAATATACACACTCCTCCAAAGACCTGCCCATCCTAGCCAAAGGCCCGGGCAAAGAATCAACTCTTTAGGGTCCTTTGAAATGCCAGTAGGGTGGGAACCATCCGGATTTGGGGGGAACTTCATTTCAGAGGGCAGGTGCTATGACAGAGAAGGTGCACTTTCAGGGTCCTGACAGATGACATTGTTGAATTGAAGGAAACTGAATTATACCAAGCCTGCCTGAACACAGCAGCCCTGGAAAATAATGTAGGCATTCCCTCAAATAGCTGAAATCACAATCAGTTCTGAGAACTTGAAAAGACTCCTAGAAATCAGCAGTTATTAAGAACCCCTAGTTAATAGAACTGTATGGTGAGTCCGATCTTGAAAGATAGAAGGAAGATCCTTATTAAGGCAACAATCAGATAAACATAGCTTAAGTCCAGGTCAAAGAAATGGTTTACAAAACTTCTTAAACCATCCCCTGTGAAGTGAAGCACATTGAGACTTGCAAGATTCTGTTACTGTAGCAGTTCTAATAAAAGTAGCTACATGCTATTTATTTTTTAACCTTGTATTCTTTATAGTACTGACAAATTATGAGAGTGACTTTATTTCTAAGCCTGTTCTCCAAGAAAACAGTAATCTGAATTTTATGGAAAGTTATGAAAGGAACTTGTGGTCCTTGGACACTGTCTGAGAGGAGGTGTTGTTTGAATTCTATACTAAAGACACTGTGGAAAAGGTTAATTCCTATAAGAAGTTTTAAGGTAGCTGTAAAAGTTGAGGGAAGGGACTTCTAGAAAAGCTGGTGAAGTAGATTTCCTGAACTGTATGCAGAAGTAAAATCATACTGTGTGGTCGTCAGTCTGAAGGAATTGTTTTGCAGCAATAGAGATAGCACCTGTTTCTTTGAAAGTAACTTCTCTTCATCCCATTTTCCAGCTATCAGTTGGAGTGCTGTCCCAGAGCACCCATTAGATGTCACTTCATGTGGTTTTAGACAAGGGACCTCCAAGAAAAGGATTGGGAGTTTGACCTCCAGGTACATGTGCCTCTGGACCTTTGTGTTGAGTGTGGAGTTCACAGGGGTAGATGTGTGTGGGGGATTGGAAAATCACTGTATGATCTTCCCCCCCAAAAAAAGGATTTGAATGCTCTGGCTGTCAATACTTCATCCTGGATGTCTTTTGAAAAAAAATTATGAATAATTTGCTTATTGTTTAGTTTCTTGCAGAGTTGCTTGAGGGTCTTATGTAGCACTGTATCTGACTTTTACACACTGACTTTAAAACATAGTCCTGGAAATCCATACTATTGGATTTAGAGAGCTTCAGGAATTCATATTAGAAAATTGCAGAATGGTTTGTTTTTAAAAACAGAAACCATTCTCTGTTGAAAATGCCTTCCTTTTTCTCTTGCCCCTACTGCTTATACTCTTCTGCAGGCTCACCTGTGGGCAATGTTTTAGCAGCCAAGGACTTTTAAACTTCCTGATTTTTCCTCCAATTTCTGTAAGGGCATGACTTAAATTCCTACTATCACCAGTGAATACAGCCAATATTTAGGAGCAATATTTGGGCCCCTTAAAACCCACATTAGGGAAAATAATGATGTATGGGGTGAGTAGAAGTGTGTTATGGAGATGAAATGAAGACTTACATTTCTGCTTTGCCCTTAAATCTTGTGAGCGAACAAGGCTGAATTTTTCAATTGGTGGTGGCAGTAGATGATCTGGGGGGAATATAAAATAGATGGGGCTCACATGTGGGAAGTTGTTTCCTCTGCCTCTTATAAAAGAATTGAAAAACTGCCATCCCCTTTGCAAAATGTCCTAAGAAGGGTTAAGAATTCATTGTAAAATTCTGAACAGTTTATGAGACTATGAAATAATTAGATGCAATGTGATGAGCTTCTGACTAGGCAGGTCCACTTATTGATGATATCCTGAAGTTTTGCCAGCAACTGTGGCTGGCATCTTCATAAGTCAAAGTGGTCTGCTTTGTAACACACGTCTTGTGATTGGTGCTGGCCATGAAAGTCTCCATCAATATAATATATAGATTAGTTGATTGAATAAATAAATAAACTTTAAATGCACTCTTAATATTCTTTGTCCTTATTTTGGATCCAAGTTATAGTTATTAAATATTTGCTTGATGATGGATGGATTTTTAATTTCCTGTTGCCTGTGCCTGACTTATTACTTTGGCATGTCACGTGCCTCTTCTTGCCAACAAATTCCTGTCTGCCTTTGCTCTGCCTAGAGAGTGATTGAAGTGTCCTTGTTGCGGTTCAGTAGAACAGCCATTCGGATGGCAAATGGAATCATCCGGTTGATTGAGAAAAGGCAGAGTTGGAGCAAATAGCCTTGCATGAGCTTTTGCTGACTGTTTTCTGGGGGAGGGGATAAGCCATGCTGGTTGTATAGTGATCATGTCTTCCTAGGACAGTCATATGGCATAAATTGCAATTACCTCCTCCCACATATGGTTTGTTTATGACAAAGCAATTAATAAAAGTGTGCATTTAATAAGGAACAAATTCACATGAGCTACACATTTATGTGATATGTCTAAACTTTGCAGCTGTAAAATGATTTGTGCTAAGGTCTAAAGTCATTTGGGAGCATGTAGAGAGGTGATAAAACCAGCAAGGCTCAAAGAGCGTTTATATACCTTTGTGTTGCACTTTGGTGTTTTTTAACTGGAAATTTTACAGCAGACAGACTAATAATTAGCTTTGAAAGGGTAGATGAACTATCGTGATCCCCCAAAAATAAGACCTGGACTTATATTCTTTTTTGCACCAAAAATGCATTAGGGCTTATTTTTGGAGAATGTCTTATTTTTGGGGGGGGGGCAGAGCTGCCCCATGCACCTGCTTACTTGAGGGCCCCCACACCAGGTCACTCCCCGCTTAGTGACCTCCCCCACCAGTTCAATGACCCGCCTGCCTGCCTGCCTCTTCCCTTTCACTCCCCTCCCAAGCCTCACTGCCATGCTACGAAGGATGGACCTTTCCCAGTCCCCCTCCGCCGTTTCAGAGCCAGGGGAGAGCAGTGGCGAAAGGCCCTGCCACCACTGCACAACAGCTACATCTGCTGCTGGAGCATCTTTCTTCGGTCCCCACCGCCCTAGCTTGGTTTTTACGCGTGTGCCTCACCCCACCTATTACAACCAGAGGGCGGGGTCTTAACTAAGGCTTATTTTGGGAGTAGGGTTTATATTAGGCGCATGCATAAAAATCAGGCTAGGGCAGTGGTGGCGAACCTATGGCACGCGTGCCAAAGGCGGCACTCAGAGCCCTCTCTGTTGGCATACGTGCCGCCACCAGCAGCAGGTCCATCAGGCCGCCACCACCGCCCAGAGCAGGAGCCCTGCCCAGCACAAAGGAGGTGAAGCGGCTGACTAGCAAGCTCGAGTAGAGGTGGTAGAGCAGAGGTCACCAACCATTGTCGATTGGCGGACTGGAAGAAAAGGGAGGGGGAAGTATTTTACATGTGCGTGTGCACGCACAGGGCCGCGAGTATGCACGCACTGCAAATGAGATGGGGCTAGTGCCTGCATGATACTCACTAGCCCTGCCCCATTCTTGCTTGGTGCAGCGTCTTGTATCTGTACCCCACGGCGCAGCGGTGGCTGTTTTTGTGCCTTGCAACACGGTGGCCCATTTTTGCGCCCTGTTTTTTCCGTGCCCCCCATGAGGGCACCACAATGCTGATGGGCCCCTGGCACTTTGCGATAAATAAGTGGGTTTTGGATTGTGGTTTGGGCACTTGGTCTCTAAAAGGTTTGCCATCACTGGGCTAGGGCGTACTTTTGAGGTAGGTCCTATTTTCGGGGAAATATGGTAGGTAGAATTAGTTTAGCAAATTTGGGTAGTTTTTATAGGATGAAGCTCCACCTGAGATGTTGTTGTTGTTGTTATTATTATTTGTTGGAAGAGGCCTTGGAGGTCATCTAGTCCAACCCCCTTCTCAGGCAGGAAACCCTATACCATTTTAGACAAATGGCTGTCCAGTCTCTTCTTAAAACTTCCAATGTGCATTTTTGCTGCTTAGAAAATGAGTAGTTTGTGAGAAACTGTAGGGTTGCAAACAATCTGTTAATCAATGTATGAGTGAGTATCTGATGTGGTCATTCTGGAGAGGGTTTTGTGATTGCTAAGAGTTAATATTGACTTGAAGCTCATAGTTAATTGGTAGGCATCTGCAATACTCATGGTTAACCCTGAAAGTGTTACAAGCAGAAGTTGGATTTGATGCATGCAAGATTTATCCACCAGCCAGTCAATACCAGGCTATCATAAATGCAGCCTTCAATAAAAGGGTGATGCCTACAGTTACTTGATGTCACTGAGCACAAATATCACCAGTGTGTGTCATTTCTATACTCTCCAAAATCATTTGGGTTAGGTGTATGTGGTGCATATTGGTATGATACACCTGATATTTGATTCTGAACTATGAGGTTTAGGAACAGTTTTTAAAAGAATTTTCCAGCAATGATTAAATGAGTATCTTTCAGAAAAGAATTCAGATGCTGGATTCTGTTGTCATCAGCCAGCTACACCACTTCTGATCCCCCAACATCAATTCTCTTGGTAGCTGAGCATCTTGCAGAGAAACATAAATATTGGAATAGTTATTGTTGTGGTCTTTTGCTATGGGAATTTGCTAGAAAGTATATTTGATTGGAATTTGCTGTGCTCTTACTGACAGGTCTCGAATTTGCAAGGTGGAACTTTTCCATGCTTTTCTAAAGGTGGTGGCCAGCATTCCTCTGAAAAACCTGCCAGAAACTCTCACGTAAGAATTCTTCCAGGACTTGTTCTAACACCGCATTAGTCTCTTCTTAGATCATGTCTCTCCTATGTCCCCTATCCAGTGCATCCAGTTTTTGATTTTCCACTGTTGTGCATTGCATGTTTTGCTCTGATGCTCTTCCTTTGCCGTTTTGAACCTGAATGTGCACATGAGGGTTTTAAAGATCAACTTCTTTATACTGAGTCTTCCCTGTTGGGAGTGCTGCTTTGCCTCATTCCCATAGCAGCTTAGCTTTTCCTGTCTTTTACCATCACTGATCTACTTGATGGAGCAGGTAAATTTCTGAATGACGGGTTGACCCTGGTTATGACTGATTCCTTGGGGAATTTTGGTCACATGCTCCTCACGTTTTCACTGTGCCTGCCTTTTTCAAAAATATTTTTCAAAACTATAACTTGCCCTAAGCACATTTCCATGATGAGCAGGCAGCTGCTTTCTGCTTTACATTTGCACGAGGGTTTTTTTCTGCTCCTCTGAGAATGCAAAGATTTTTTTTGTGGTCCTTAAAGGTTGACAACTGCCACTTTCAACACAGATAGTTCTTGGGTTACAACGGCAGTTAGGGATGGAATTTCCATTGCTAAGCAATGCGATAACAATCCTGGCTGTCCCCATTGTCATTATTGAGGATCGAGGATTGTTAAGCAAGGACCTCGTGTGATGGCAACTTGCAGTTTCATGCTGGCTTCCAATAAACAAAGCAAATGGGAAAGCTTGTAGGAAGCCACAAGTCCCAGCAGTTCAAGGCATTCCTGAAGCGAAGGTGTCATCTAGATTTCATATAGGAGGTTGGGCACAGTATCCCAGAAAAATACTATTTTGTCCTTTCCTGAATTTTCTGCTTCATTCCTACCTTGGATGAGGGAACCAGATAGGGAGAATAGGCTGAAATATATATAGACCGGCAGGTATCTGGTTGCCAAGCGATATAGGACCTATGAAGGATCATCTTTTGCATAAGTCTTCACAACGTTGCATTCTTGTCATTTGGCAATCAGCTAAACCCAGCCTCTCCAGGTTTGACATTCTGTTGCATAGCTCAGGCAATTCAGGTATCTGTGCCAGTTCTTTGGGGGAGCAAAGACCAGATCTTGGTCTTTAGAGCCTTTCCTGGAAGATGCCACTACAAGAGAGCCCAGAATGTCAGCCAGAGTTGCTAATGGGCAGGGACTGGTTAAGGGGCAACAGATATTATAGTAGCAGCTTTGTTATCTATCTACCTGTCTGTCTGTCTATATCAAATTTATATAACTGCCCATCTCACAAGAAGCTTAAGCTTAAACCATGAATGGTGGAAAGTTGATTGTTTATTGTGCAAGCTCTATAGGGTTAACATGCTTAGCAAACGTTCAATCTGATGATTACCTCATAAGAGGGCCAGTCCTGTCAGAACCAAATTGAGAAATATTTGGAAAGCCTAGGTGCCCTTATAGAGGTGATTGCTTTTCTTCCCAAACTTTTGTGAAACTGAGCTTGCCATTGTCCAGCTTGTTTCTTTGCAAGGCAGTGAACACTCTCCCTGGATTCAAGCCATGTGTTCTGCGGTCTTTTCTGTGCAAGAAGGCAAAACTGCCTGTGAGCTTTTCTCCTGTATGCAGTAACATCTTTATAGCAAACAGATGGTTGCAGCTTTTGGCAAGACCCAAGAAGGGTAGTGTTGAATGTTTGTCCAGTCACACCTTGAGCCAGAAAGCAGAGGAGTCCATCCCAAGTATCATTTGCTCTCTTTAGAGCCAAGAGACTGCAGACATACTGGGAGTACAAAGAAGCTGCTGCTTCATACCAAGAGGCATGGAAAGAACTGCGCAGCCAAGCCTTTGGTACCTGGGTGAGGAACAGCCACCATTACCAGTACTTCATATGAAGGAGAGAAGGAACCAAGTGATTGTGTCTGACTTTGATGACGACTTACGCATCTCTCAGCTGATTAGCACAATTAATGCTCCATTTTTAGCTAATACTAAGAGCATGTCAGTGCTTTTGGCACTGTTCCTCTGAAAGTGAGGTTTTCTTCCAAAACACATTTTGGAATAAAGTATATATGCTCCTTTTCTTCTGTTTGTCTGAGTGTTTATCCTGTCTGTGTATGGAAATACATGGTGGATTTTCATTGAGATCCATAATTTTTGGTTAGGAGTCTCTGAGGCTAACCCCATCTTGAAAACGGGACAGAACCACATTCTGAATTTGGCAGGAATTGACAGCTGTCCTTGCTACCCTCTGGATCTGCAGTCACAATCTATATCTATCTATCTATATCTATATCTATAAATAAAAATGTAAATGTTCGTTTATTCAAAATCTTAAATCTCCGAAAGTTCTTCACCGATTGCTTTGAAATTTTGACAGTGTTGCATTCGAATACGCACATTTTTATATACCTATATTATATAGATGTCACACCTGTGACAGGTAAAAACATGCTTTTTAAAAAAAACGCCATCTGTTGGACGTAAAAGCAACACACGCTTTTACCAGACTGAGCCACAGCAACGCGTGGCTGGGTACAGCTAGTAATATTATAATAACCCGCGGGCCCCAACCCTTCAATATTTACTCCCTGGATTGTTCTTTCTCCATGTCAGTTTTAAGGATATAATTTTTGACAGGGCCTTAATGAATTGTGACAACCAGTACCAGCCTGTACTATCTTATTGCCACTGTGATAGTAATGTGGGATTGTAATAGGGGAAATTCACCTATCTTATCAAGAGGTGGCAAATTTCAGAGTTGTTAGAAAGGACAAGAAATGATAATTGTAAAGACATGAAAAAGCAAGTTCTCCAAAACCTCCAAACTCAGAAGTGGTCCCAATCTCAAACTGATATGCAGAAGGATACTAATGGACAGATAGTGACAGATTTAAGGAAGATCAAACAAAAATTGAAGTGAGGGGTCCTTGGTGCTCTCTGAGCTTGCTTGTTTTCTTGCAGATGTTTCATTACCCAAACTAGTAAAAAATGTATATTATATCCCTGTACGGCAGGACTATCAACATCCAAGGCACCTTAGAAATACTCCATATTTACAAGAACTTCTAGTACGATAATAAAAAATCAAGTTATATCAGCATTGCAGTAATTATCAAGTCAGAAGGCTACAAGAATTGATAGAATATATTTTGAAATTAAGCAAGCAACAGAAGAAGAATCAGTAAAGGTTCTACCAAACCATACCAGCAAACCTGGAGATCAGCACAGTGGCCCACAGATTGTTAAAGGTTGGTTGACATATCAAGACTAAAGAAAGGAGATTTAACTAAGAGTGCAGACTATTATATAGTTCCTTAACACTTAGAATCATGAGCTCAGATTAGAGTCCTGTATGAAAACAAAAAATCCAGATGTCAAGCTGGCCCTAGAAAAAAACCCAGGGAATAAAGACATTGCTGATGAACACAGCATAATTTAAAAAGTCAAAAAAATAACAAAAAAGTCAATATATTTCAATGACTATGGAAAGGTGTGCAGTTGCGTCAACTAAGTCAAGCTGTGCAATGTCCCTAGGAAAATGGGGATTCCAGAATAATATTTGTCTTCATGTGAAACTTATGTACAGGGTAGGAAATGTCAATCTAGATTGTGAAACAGACTAGTTTCAGTTTGGGTTATGGACAAGGACAGAACAGCTGTAGATGGCAGAAGATGAAAACCCTGATTCCAGACTTCCTCCCAGCCCTAGAGTGCTACGTGTCCACGTGACCTATCATGCAGCAAGGACAAGCCTGTTGTTGATTGCCTGCACTCAGCGCAGGCTTCATTTAAAAAACAAAGCACTACTGCCAGCCTTTTTCTGAGAAAACTCCTTGGAATCTGGAACAGTTTATGATCTCTGCATTTGGATTTTTTGGAATGTGAACTGTGACTTGATCCTCCCACCTTTTCCTTTGGGCTTGGACTGAGTGCACTGAAGTTAATTAGAATTTGGAACTTTGGTTGTATTTGCACCAGTGGCAGTTAGCCCTACTTCTGAGTAAGACAAGTAAAACTCTTACATGTGTAACTTGAGATAGAACATATACTGAAAAGATGAGATTACAATTAACTACAAATAACAAATTAATGACAAGCAGCCTTAGAATGGACAATGAACACACTGAATAGTTTCAGCTTTGACTATCAACTGTAAAAGAATCAGCAGTTAAGAAATATAGCAGACTAGTTCTTGGTAGGGTAAAATGAAGACCTTGGAAAAGATAGGTGCAGGCAATGGTTTCTCTTTTGACACTACAGAAGTAAAAAAATTGAAAGCAGGCTAGGAGGAGTATTTGAGAAAATTATCTGTGGTTGCCAAGGACTGATACTGACTTGATGGTAACATAAGCACAAATGAAACCAATTGCCTCAAGTAGGGGAGAGTTTCAGGCAGAGATACTATATTTAGAATAAAATGATTGATACTATTCAGCTGAATAATTACAAATTTAAGAAGGTTCCTTTCTATCTCCTAAAGCAGTGATGGCAAACCTTTTAGAGACCGAGTGCCCAAAAACGCCCTGCCCCCGCTCCATCCCCTACCCCGCTCCCGCCCACACCCCACCTGCCCGCAGGGCCACTCACCGCCTCCAGGGCCCGCCACAGATCGCCCAAGCAGCCCATGGCCACGCCCTCTGCCCGCACCCCGCAGCATCAACTGCGTGATGGGGCATGAGAGCAGTCTTGTCCACGCTGCCTGGCCGCCATGTCCTTGGCTGCACTGCTCCGCGTGGGCCACGCTCGGGGGCAACTCTCCTCCAGAGGGGCTGTTGGTGAGGAGGGGGTCGCGGGGGGAGGCAAGGCTAGGGCAATGGCACATGTGCCCACAGAGAGGGCTCCTAGTGCCGCCTCTGGCACCTGTGCCATAGGTTCGCCACCACTGTCCTAAGGGAATAAAAATAATTTAGCAACCTCTCTAGGGTGTCCCTGAATGATTTTGTATTATTTGAAAATGTATTTTATACACTTAATCTTAAAATGCTACTTTATAAAAAAGGAAAGCTGAAATACATAGCAGTATTGCAAAATTTTTGTGACACTAACTTTAATTGTTGCTTTCTTAAGCAAAATTCAATAACACGCTAACCAAGATAAACATATCAGCATCCTTAGGATATTACGGAACTGCAATTTCTATGAAACTGTAATTATTATGCTAATATTTAATTTCAAAATCCTTCTCCCATCATTAATTCTTTATCTATGGTTGCATCCGTATTTGGACAATGCCACTAAATATGTCCCAGCAGAAAGGATGAAATGGAATTTACAGCTATGGTTACACGTGTAATGGAAAAATAAAATTTTATAAGTTACTAAGCTAGCAAACAAAAATCTTATCAATATATTAAATCAACCCAGTGACAAATGAAAAATGCCCCTCAGGGTCATGATGAAGAACGAAGCTATTTACAAAGCAGCAGGATGGAGATGAAATCAGAAACCAAAGGTGTTTTCTCCACTGTAAGCCACGTACAAGAAGCCATCCTCATCCTTCTCCTTCTCATAAAGCTGTCCCATGGTTAAACTGTAAAAAAAAAGAAAGCAGCAAGAAAACCATCACCTACCAATCCAAAAACATGGAGTGGGTGGGTGAGAGGAAGGAGTGAGTAACCCTGCAGACCTAAGTTTTGCTGCCTGATGAGTTCTGAATGTATGAATTTGGATACCTTGTTAAACAAATCCATTAAATAAAGAGGTTTAAGCTGTTTCCCACAAGAAATATACAGTTTTCTCTTAACTGTCTCTGGCTAGAGAGAAACCATAGAGAGCAGTTTGAGATAGCTTTTTTGTATTTTGGTGCAAAGTCAAAAAAATGGGAAGTAACAGAAAATAAGGTCCTCTATAGTGGATTAAATAGTGCAGTAGAATGAAAATGGAAACTTGATACCAGTTTTCTTAAATTAATCCCTAACCTTAATCTGATTTTCAAGTACAAGGATTGGCAAGTGGTGCACATCCCACCCTGGTGTGTTGGCTCCCACAACCTTATGTCACTAGAGCTTGATTAGAGCTAATAGTTGAGTCTCCATGATAAGCACTTTGTACGGGGATAGGGGCATCAAAGCAACAGAACCAAGCAGGGTTAATTATTGGAAAATATTAATAGAATTTAACATGAATGTCATCTAGGAAATGTTAGCCCTATCTAATTGAGAGAAGAAATCTGTTCTACTTTAGAAAGTGGCTACATCCACTATCCAAGATTTTGTAGGCGCACTCCACAATTTCCAGAAATTAAAGGCTGACTTTTGTCCTGTTACTACATACGACACCCCACCCCCGCTCACCTAGATTGTGGGACAGTCTTGTCTACAAAGAGAAATATGGCCTTCTCGGAGGGCAACTGGATCCGCTTCCTGATGATCCACATGAACTGAGCCACGGTTATATCCGAGGGAACCAGGTACTTCCTCTTGTCGATGTCCACAATCTGGGATCCAGAGACCTTTTCGACTATCACCTGCTTGGAGACGGAAGAAATTTATCTCGGCAGCCCCCCCCCTCCGCCCCCCTTCAGCCCCGTCACGCGTCGGACTTTCTAGGGACGATCCACCGGGAGAGGGTCGTGGGGCCTCCCGTTCCCTGGGAAAGAAGGGCCTGCCGCTCCTTGCAGAGCCCCCCCCCCGCCAGAGCCGCTGCCGGGAGGAAATGACAAGGCTGCCCCCGCCGCCCGCCTTGAGCATCCCGAGCCGCCTCGAGCGCCCCCCGGACGGCCTCTGCACTCGAGCGAAGCGCGCTTCCCGTTCCGCCGACTCACCGGGACGCGGTCTGGGTACTTGGCCCGGATCTTGGCGGACTCCACGCATCGATGCTCTGCGGAGAAGGCGAGGAGAGCCGCGTCAGCTGGCCTAGCCCACCCACCCCGCGGGGCGGCGCGGCGCGGCGCGGCCCGCTTACCCAGGGCGTGGTCCTCCTTGAACATCCACTTCATGGTCGGGCGGTCCGGCGGCGGGCGGGCGAGTCGGGCCTGTAGTACTCCAGCAGCTCTTCGGCAGCCGCATCAGCCCCTCTGCGCGCGTGGGGGCGGGACTTCCGCCGACACTCCGCGGGCGCGCCCTCCGCCGCGGCGATTGGTTGGCAGGGCGGCGCGCCCGTCGCCGTGGAGACGTTCGGCGGCATGGCCTGGCTGGAGATGGCTGCGGGCGGCGACGGGCGACGCGGGCGGGCCCGGCTGTGTTCCCTGGCGGCGCTGGGGCTGCTGCTGCTGGGCGCGCTCACCTACGTGCCGCCCCTGCTGGTGGCCTACCGGAGCCACGGTGGGTTCGGCGGAGGGGGCGCCCCGGGCGGGACTGCCGCTCGCCCGCCCCGTCTCACTCGCTCTCGGTCTCCCCGCAGGCTTCTGGCGCTCGCGGAGCAGCTACGCCGAGCAGCCCATAGTCCGCTTCCGGCACGAGATGCTCCTGGCCGCGCTGACAGAGGGCGGCGGCGCGCCGGTGGGCTGGAGCTCCTTCGCCGCCTGTAATCGCCTGCTGGGCGGCCGGCTGCGCGTCCCGCTCGTCTCGGTACGGCGGGAGTGGCCGGGCTGCGTCGCTGCCGTCGCGGCGGGGACCGAGCCCCGCTCGGGAAAGCGCTGGGGCCGCCCCCGCGGGAACACGTTCCTGGGCAGGGTCGGGGTCCGCGTGGTTGCCTGGCAACGGGCCACCGTCCAGGGTGCTCAGCCCGAACTTTGCTTAAGCTGTATCTGTCCGGTAGGCGCCACGGTGGCCTCCCAATATTTCTTCTGTGTTCCAGGCTCGGGAGGAAGACTCTAACCGGGATGGAGTAATGGACCAGCTCCGTTTTCAGCTGGAGCTTCCGCTGCTCCCCTCCGAACGAATCGTGGGGATTCAGCTCCTGCTGACTTTCTCCTACGAGTTGCACGTGAGTGTCCTCCGGTGGCAGCGGGGAGAGTCTCCCCAGCAGCCCTTTCGATAGGAGGACAACTGGCTTGCATTGGTCTTTTAGTGGTTAACACTGTTGCCTTTCCCTGGTTTTTGTTTGAAGCAGAACAACATTTCTGTCCCATTAGGTGAGAGCTCCAGGCATTTAGCTTCAGCAGAGACTGAGATTTAATGCAAAACTTGGGCAGAAAAACTACTGTTCAAACAGAAGGTCAGGGCATACCTCTTAATTTTGCCCCAGAGAAATATTCTGCTGCTGAGAGGAAGGCTGAAAAGGAACCTGTTGCATACCTATTAAGTACAATATTGTCAATTATCAGAGGCTCTGGATAGCTAATTATCATTTATCTCCTCTAAAGCAGTGTTTCTTAACCTTGACAATTTTAAGGCATGTGGACTTCAACTCCCAGAATTCCACAGCCAGCATTGCTGGCTGTGGAATTCTGGGAGTTGAAGTCCACATGCCTTAAAATTGTCAAGGTTGAGAAACACTGCTCTAAAGCAGAGTGATAAAGCAGAGCCAGTTTGGTCTAATGGTGAAGCCTAGAAGCCAGGAGACCCTGAGTTCTAGTCCTGCCTTAGGCACAAAAAAGCTGGCTGGGTGACTTTGGGCAAGCCACTGTCTCAGCCCAACGTAGGTAACAGGATATTTGTTGTGGGGAAAATAGAGGAGGAAGGAGTATTGTCTGCGTTCACTGCCTGGAGTTATTTATAAAAACAATAATGGCAGGATATAAATAAATATTGTAAGTTGCAGGTCTGGAGAGAAACTGAGCAGGGAGCTTAATAGTTACAGTGCTCAGGATAGTTTCAGAAAACTACGAAACTGCATAATCTAGGAAAAATGGGAGCATTTTTTGCGGAATACTGGAACTTTCATGTAATAAAATTGAATGGTGAGAAAAGTAGGATAGATAAATGGAACTCTTTATTGATTGGTGCCAATTATTTCACTAACTTCTATGCCGCCCTTCTCCCCACGGGACTCAGGGCGGCTCACAGCATATTAAAAACAACACAAAAAACATTTCCCCTATAAAACCAATTAAAAACCAAATATATTTATGGCTGTGTCATTATTAAAATCTTTAAAAAATTATTCCCTATTTAAAATTCATTGGGATGGTTTAAAAGGCAATCGTATTTATAGAGGACAGTGCTTCCTATGTATAATGCAGTAGTGGGTGTGGTATACACAATATATCTAATTGCTGTTTCTGAGGAAATGTGCAGTTCTATTCATGTCCTATGTTGAGTTTATGTCTTGTGATTGGTATTGAAATAGAAATGTTATTTGTTGTGGATTGTACATTTTTTAAAATGTTCTTACACAACAAATTTAAAAATTGCAACCACTTCTATTTTTTCAGGTTCTTTAAATCTTTGGGAATTCTATATATAGCTGCTTGATTTAACTGCTAGATTCTACATTTCTCAGTATAATTCTACTTTTTGTGACATGATGCTGAGATTGTGGTGTAACAATTCTCTCCCCATCTTTCTGATTTGTTTACTGCTCTCATTCCAGAGAATGTCTACTTTTGTGATGCAGAGCATGGCTTTTTTGCAGTCTTTTAGCCCTGTGCCAGGATCACAGGTGTTTGTAAATGGAGATCTCAAACTTCATCAGAGGCAGCCCCTTCCCCATGCTGGGCTAGATAGCAGATATAATGTGAGTGTTGTCCTTCCCCATCTCACTTTCTTCAGTTGGTTGTGTTATCCTTTGCCTATTTTTTCTTCTGCAACTGCTCTGGCTGAAGTCATATACTATATTCAGTGGACTCTGCTTAGGAAATTTGTGTTGCTAAGTATTCAGCAAGTTTGAAAATCCTATAAAATCTAAGGAGATGTGTCAGAATCCAATTATATTTCATTTCTAGTTATCGACTATGGAAAACCCCATTTCTGCTCTCTCTGGATTCTGTCATACTACGAAGGGGAAGGGGGATGAGCAAAGGGGTTTTATGGCTCTCACTTTCTTCATTAAACTTCAAAGGGACTGAATGTGGATTCTCACCAAGAGGACTGACCATAACAATATGGCCATAACCTTTCATCTACTCCTCTCTGAAGTCTCCCTTTTGCCAGCAGTAAGGGAAAAGGGGGGGAACAATGCAGCGCCTGGAGTCTGGGAAAAGAGAGGAGGAGGATCGTCGCCCAGAAGAACTGTGGGGTGGGGGGGCTGCTTGAAAACACTTAAAACATTGAAGGGTGGGAGAGAATTTTTCAGATCCTGTCTAGCACGCCTACAATCATTTTCTCTTAATAAATATGCCTGTTGGAAAAGATATTCCAAGAGTTCTGTATTCTTAAGATGTAAAGTGAGGTGGGTCCTTATATTAGACAGGATCTGCAAAAATAGTCCACCTGGAAGGGAGAACCTTGCCGGGGGACTTTGCAAAAAATACCATGTCAGACGACGGAGCAGGAAAGGGAGAAAGCCACCCGGAGAGGGAGCCGCTGCCCCGACTGAAAACCTGCCAGATGTCGGGATCTGAAAAGTCAGATTCCTCAGGAGAAGAGGTGGTGAAGATGCGCAACCAGAAACCTCGGTGGTCAATGGGCGTTGGAAAGCAAGGCGAGTGGGAAAAGAAATCAAGAAAGGTGACCCTGAGATGGGGGCCCACCCAACCAGAGTGGAAGCAGGAGATGGGGAAATCCCTGTACGCAAGCGAAGAGGAAGGGAGCTGGGCACCGCACTTGAGCTGGATCGACTTGATGAAGAGAACCCTCAGCTCCCTAGGAGAGGAGAATTCTGAGCCCTACGGCCACACCAGCTCCTGGAGCTGCAACTGGAGAGACACCGAGGGGGAAGTGGAAACTGCAGCCCCGGGGACGTCCGCTGATCCAGTAGTCCCCACTCCCTGCCAACCCGCAGATGGTGATATGGATGGAAGGCAATACCACCGACAGCGAAGGCACCGATCCATTCAAAGGCTCCCGCCACTGGATGTGAGATTCAAGGGGGAGCCAGCACGCTTGGGATTTTTCCTGACTCAAGTCCTCAGTTACATGGAGGAATACTGGCGGCACATCCCCAGCGACAAAGCCCGTATCAGGATCGTGCAATCTGCTGTGGACAGGCCGGCCGCAGATTGGGTGGTGAACTTGCACGACTCCAATGCCCCAGAGCTCAACGACTTCAACCGTTTCATGTCCTCTCTGAGAAGGCGATTTGAGGACCCCCTGGCTGATCGCAAAGCCCGCAAAAGGATCAAAACAATGAGGCAAGGCAAACGCCCGGTAGCTGAATATACGCAAGAATTCCGGACCATTGCCAGCAAACTGAACTGGCCGGAAGACATCCTCCTTAGCTATTTCAAAGATGGACTAAATTACGACCTATATGACACTTGCCTGCCCCAAGGGGACCCACACCAACTTGACGAATGGTACGTCCTGGCAGAGGAAGCAGAGATCGACCTACTGAAGAGGCACCGCCAAGGAAAACAATGGAGCTGCTCACCGCCTGAGTCGACACGTGAACCAGTGAAGCCATCGGCTACGGCCAAGAAGCAAATGGGTGTTTCAAGTGCGGGAGAGAGGGGCATCGGGCTGTAGAATGCCACTCAAAAGCCCCCCAGCACAACCCAGACAGATCACCGGCCAGCAAATCCGGGAAGTCTCCAGCTAAGCCAAAAGAACCTGCCATGAGAATGATGGAGGCTGCTCATTGGGGGGAAAGAACTTCACCGCAGGGCCGGTGGACGCCTCAGACGACAGCTCGGAGGGCGAACCCCTGGTAAGTGGACCCATCGCACCCATCCTCAAGACAGTGACTATATTAATTCCTCCCATGCCCGAAGCTGTCAAGGTGAAAGCCTTAATAGACTCTGGCTGTACCCGCTGCCTCATTAGCCTGACGCTAGTGGGAAACCTGGGCATTCCGTCGAGGAGACTGGAACAACCAATCTCATTTGGCCAGTTAGATGGGTCCATAGCTGGGGGGGGTGCCAGCCACCCTGGCCACTTTACCAATCCACCTCTCCCTGGGCAAACATGAGGAAGACATAACGTTTGTAGTAACCCCAGGCATGGAATGCCCAATGATCCTAGGGATGGAATGGTTAAAGAAATGGAACCCCTGGGTGAATTGGAGGACGGCAGAAATCAATTTCCCGAAAGGGGATCCTATGGACTTAAAACCCCAAGGGGATCTACCAAAATTAAGAATGGAAAAAGCATCCATGGGAGAGGAAAAGGGGCTACCAGAAATACCAGAGGAATACAGAGATCTTGCTGAAGTTTTCAGTGAGGAGAGAGCGGATGAGCTTCCCCGCCACCAACCCATGGACTGTGCCATAGAATTCAAACCCGGAGCAAAACTCCCAAAGCCCAGATTATACTCCATGAGCCCAAAGGAGAAGGAGGAAATGGAAAGATTCATAAAGAAAAACCTAGAAAGGGGGTTCATCGAACCTGCCAAGCCAAAAGTGGCCGCTCCGGTCCTTTAGAGAGAAGAAGGACGGCTCTTTACACTTATGCGTGGATTATAGGCTCCTAAATACAATCAGTGAAACCAACATTATAGGCTCCTAAATACAATCAGTGAAACCTACCCCTCATGAAGGACATGTTATCACACCTCTCAAAAGGAATTTTTTTTTACTAAACTATATCTAAGGGAAGCGTACTATCGCGTGAGAAGGAAGGGGATGAATGGAAGGGTGCTACCAATTCAAAGTCTTGCCATTTGGATTACAAGGGGGGGGGCGCAGTATTTATGCAATTAATCAATGACGTTCTAAGGGAGCACCTATTTAAGGGGGTCCTGGTTTACTTAGATGACATTCTTATCTTCACCGAATCAAAAGAGGAACATGTCAACCTAGTCAGAGCGGTTTTAAAGAAACTGCGAGCCTCCCACCTATATGCCAAACTATCGAAATGCGAATTCCACCAGGAAAGGATAGACTACCTAGGTTATCGCATATCCCCACAGGGCATTGAAATGGACCCAGAAAAGCTCAGCAGTATTAGAATGGGCACCACCTCACACAAGAAAGCAACTGCAAAGTTTCCTGGGCTTCGCAAATTTTTACCGCCAATTCATCCCATTTGCCCAGATAGCCCTACCCCTCACGAACTTACTAAAAATGGAGCATCCTCAGTACAACCTAGCCAGCCACTAAAATGGACAATGGAATGCCAAGCGGCGTTTGAGAGATTAAAGAGCTTTTTTCTGCCGAACCAGTACTGAGGCACCCAGACATGGACAAGCCCTTCGTAATACAGGCGGATGCAAGTGATGTGGCAGTGGGAGTTGTACTCTTACAAGAAAATGATGAAGCGGTATTGCAACCCTGTGCATATACATCCAAGAAACTCACCGAAACGGAACAGCACTGGCCTGTGTGGGAGAAAGAGGCATACGGGATTCAGTGGTCCTTATGTGGCGCCAGTTCCTTGAAGGCAATAAAATCCCTTTCCAGGTATGGACAGACCACAAAAATTTGGAAGCCTTGAAAACACCCAGGAAGCTCAACCCCAAGCAAGCCCGCTGGTCCCAATATTTTTACCAATTCCACTTTACACTCAAGCATTTGCCGGGGGGAAAGAACTTCCTGGCAGATGCACTATCTCACATGCCCCAATATAACAGCATGTGAGCCACCGACTCTAAACCGATGATGGTAGAATCACAACTGGCAGCGCCAGTAACCACCAGAGCCCAAGCTAAATTAAAACCACAGCTGGGCAGCCAAACCAGAATTGAATTCCGGAAAAGTTTGGAAACAGATGAATGGTTCCAGAAAAATAAACACGTGTGCACAATGAAAGACGGGCTGCCTCGGGTGGGGGAAAAGTTATATATACCAACAACCCATAGAGTCACATTCATGCAGCTTTGCCACGACACAAAATCAGCAGGGCATTTTGGATTTGTAAAAACATTACACTTAATTAAATGGCAATTTTGGTGGCCATCCATGAAAAAGGACATAGAAAGTTACATAGCCAGCTGCCCAAAGTGTGCAACTGCAAAGAGGTTGTAAGGGAAATCGCCCGGACTGTTACAAACAGTGGCAAATCCCTCAGCCCCCTGGAGGGAAATAGCCATGGATTTTATAGTGGAATTACCAGAAAGCAATGGGAATACTGTTGTCTGGATGGTCACGGACTTGTTTTCCAAACAGGTGCACTTTATCCCTTGCCAAAAGATTCCCACTACAAAAGCCTTAGCAAAATTTTTCGTCCAGCATATTTATAGATTGCATGGGGCACCCCAACGCATCATATCTAATAGGGGAGTGCAATTTACGTCTGCATTTTGGAAGGAATTTTTATCCCTCTTAGGGACCACTCAGGGACTGACATCTAGCCATCACCCGCAGGGGAATGGACAAGCGGAACATTCGAACTCAGTACTTGAGCAATATTTAAGATGCTTTCTTAATTTCCAACAGTTGGATTGGACGGACCTACTCCCCTTCGCAGGTGGCCTACAATAATGCAGTCCACTCCAGCACAGGTTACACTCTTTTTCAAATAGCTACCGGTCAAAGTTTCAACCCCATGCCAGAACTAACCCCAAATGAACCGGCGATCCCATCACTGAAAGAATGGATGGAACAATTACAAAACACCTGGCCAATAGTTCGAAAAGCACTAGATGAAGCTAGGCAGGCATACAAAGCACAAGCCGATTAAAAAAAAGGGTTGAGCCTATACCATTCATTATAGGAGAAATGGTGTACTTATCTACAAAATACCTAAAATCCCTACAACCTTGTAAAAAACTTGGACCAAAATATATAGGGCCTTTTCCAATTAAAAGAATCATAAACCCAGTAACAGTAGAATTACAATTACCCAAAAATCTCAGGCAAATACACCCAATTTTTCATTGCAGTTTGCTGAAAAGAGAGCATCGGTCACCTTTACGGCCAAAAATCCCCCCCTCACCTCCAATCATGGTGGAAGGCGAACAACACTTCGAGATAAAGGAAATCCTAGATTCTAGGAGATATCATGGGGCAACTCAATACCTAGTAGCATGGAAACACCTCCCTGCCTCACAAAAAGTGGGTCCATAAACGTCATGTCAGAGCCCCAAAGCTATTAAAGAAGTTTCATACAGAGTATCCTAACAAGCCAGACTAACTTTTATACCTGTTTTGTTTTCTTTACAAGTGGATCTCTCTTATTTTTAAGGGGGCAGGATGTCAGAATCCAATTATATTTCATTTCTAGTTATCTACTATGGAAAAAACCCATTTCTGCTCTCTCTGGATTCTGTCATACTACGAAGGGGAAGGGGGGTGAGCAGGGAGGTTTTATGGCTCTCACTTCCTTCATTAAAACTTCAAAAGGACTGGATGTTGATTCTCACCAAGGGGACTGACCATAACAATATGGCCATCGCCTTTCATCTACTCCTCTCTGAAGTCTCCCTTTTGCCTGGCAGTAAGGGAAAAGGGGGGGAACAATGCAGCGCCTGGAGTCTGGGAAAAGAGAGGAGGAGGATCGTCGCCCAGAAGAACTGTGGGGTGGGGGGCTGCTTGAAAACACTTAAAACATTGAAGGGTGGGAGAGAATTCCTCAGATCCTGTCTAGCATGCCTACAATCATTTTCTCTTAATAAATATGCCTGTTGGAAAAGATATTCCAAGAGTTCTGTATTCTTAAGATGTAAAATGAGGTGGGTCCTTACAAGATGTCAAAAAATAAAGGCCATCTGGGGGCAAGTAACAGCATAAGCTGTGATCCTGATTGAATTTGTGAACTGAGATTTGTGAACATTTTTTCAAAATGTTTTATTGATAATAAACAGTTGTGCTGGTGTACAGGTAGTCCTTGTTTAGTGATCACAATTGGGACTGGCAAGTTGTTAAGTGAAGCAGTAGCTGAGTGAAACTATGATTACAATCATACTTCAGCTTTCCTTTTTTTAAATGTTAATTTTAAAGATAAAAAACTGTATTGTTAGATACAAAATTAAAAAGGAAGCAAACCCATAAAAACATATAATCTCTCTCCTTAAAAAGAATGTTATTTGGATGCATATATTTGCATCTAGATATAATCTTGTTTTTGCTTATTCATTAAAGTTCCGAGATAAGAGTTTGATAATATTAAATTGTGGCTTTTTGGATTTTTCTCATACAGAATAATTATCTTGTCTTTTAAAATCCAATAAACCATGCATTTATCTTAAAAAATACAGGATACCTTAGTTGAAAGGAAAATATATATAACAAATCCTTTCAAAGTATTTGATTTTATGAACATTGTCAGTGTATATTTGGTCAGTTGGCAATTTACGAAATCTGAGCAATTATGAAAGGTTTTGTGTTTATATGAAACCAAGTCTTTTTACCCAGTAGAGTATTACAAGAATACAAGTTAATCCAAGATGGAAACCTATATGGTATCATATCTTTTAGTATATGTCTAAAAGTATTCATCATACATTCTGATGCAAGTTAGCAGTTAGTAAGATCCTGTGTCCAATGCAAAATTCTCTTCACTATGACAGGTATCTGTGATCAATAGTACAAGTCCTTTTGCACAAGACTATGATTTTGTGAACATTTTTGAAACATATGAGAAGAGGAATGGTGAGTTTTCACATAATTTTTTAGGTTTTTGTACGCAAAACATTTTTGTCTTTCTCAGATCATTTGGCTTAATATTAATTATAATTATTTCCTTTACAGTTACAACAGTTTTGTCTGGTCCCGGTCCCATTTGGGTGACTGGAAGATCACCAGATCAACCATTTGTGATCCGGGCCTTCATCCATTATCCAATGGAATTGATTGTATATCCTTTGGCTACCAGTTGGTGATGGTTTTGGTTTTTGGCATGATGGTTTATGGCACTTGGCCTCAACAACTGATACAACTATGGCTGTTGTATTAAGACTTGTAGCCTGGCTAACATTAGGTAGCTATGTTAGAAAAATACCATGAAACTCAAACAGGATGTATATCTCTAAAGAATGTTTCTAGCATTTAAAAAAAAAGCTTAAAGATTTTATGGTGCATTTTATGTTGGCCTGGGGGAATGGAGGTTCTCATTTCTTGACTGTCCCTGGACACTCTTGGGGGGGAGGTGGGATGCTTCCCAGTTCACATGACTAACCAAAAGAATCGGAAGTGCACATCCTTGCCTTTGTATGAAGATGCTTCAGATTCCAAATACTCCTTGACTTTTAGCACATATCAGCCAGGCTTCTGGGAGATGATGAAGTTTGCCTGGATGCAGTACATTAGCATCCTCCTGATATTTTTGTGGATTTTTGAAAGAATAAAAATCTTCCTTCTTCGAAATCAAGTGCTGAACATAGTGCCGGTGTCTCTGCTTCCCCCACTGTTGTCCTATAAAGAGCACCAATCCTGACAGAGCCTGCAGAGGAGAAAGAACTTTGCTCTCAGTGGCCTCTACTGCTTTTGCATTTGGAAGATGAGGTTTTCCACACGTTGGGTTCATACATTATTTTGCAAAGTTTATTGTGAGTTCTCAGTGTAGATTTTCTTTCCTGTCCTATTTTCAGAAATTTGTTTGTTATTATGGTCTATCAGATGCATATCAGCCATAATAAGTGGCAAGAAAAACCTTTTAATGAAAGTTATACAAATGAGTTTTACTGTCTGTAAGTACATAACTGAATCCCAGTCTTGATGGCAAAGTCCTCTAGAAGGAATTAACTACAGAAACAAAAAGAGAACTCCATTCTTTGAAAAAACAGATTTTCTCTGCATGAATACTGAAATAAAGAATGCCTTTGTTCTTTTTCCACTGTGTTTGCAAAATCCCAAGGAGAAAATCAAGGGCCATCATCAGTCAGGAGCTATTGTCTCAAAAAGCTTGGGTTCTTTCACCTGGCATGCAAGTCCAATGAATAATGCCAGATAGATGGGTAGTAAAAAAACTTTTATTGGCAAAGAAAATGGTTACTCAGAAGCAAGTTCCAAATGGGAGCACTCCTTGGAGCAGACCCTCTTTTATATAAATTTGAAAGACACTCATTTTCACGGAAATACTTATCATTGACCAGTCATTAAGAGCAACATCACACACACACACACACGTGTTTGTGTGTGTGTGTGTGTGTGTATATATATATATATATATCAGATGTTTTTTAACTCGAGTGTTATCTCTGCCTGTAAAAACTTTTCAGCCCTATATAACAAAATATTTCAACTTGCTGCAAGTTGATGTGACTAACAGTTTATTAACACATAAATGTAATTGGACTAAGGTTAAATAAATTGGGCCATGGATCATCTTTCCAAACTTTTGCCAAACTTCCTCATTCCTTGCAAACCTCAGCAATGAAGAGAAAAGCAGAGCTTCTCCCATAAAAGTTTTGGTGTCACCTGGTGAAGCTGCTTTTATGGATTTAAGGAGGGGGGAGAGAACTTCCTTTTCTCAACAGGCTCTATAGGTCTAGGGCAAAATGCTGCTTCTCATCATGGAGAGCTGCTGACCTAGTAGGTTCTGATAGCCCCTCTGCTTTAACTGCAGCACGGAGAGGTTCGCTGCTGTGGGTTGGCCGGTTGCAGTGGGGCTGGAGGGAGGGAGCCTGTCCATTAGGCATTGCAAGCTCCCTCCAGGAGGGAAGAAGTGGCCCACCCGCCTCCATCTTCCATAGGGCCAGTCCCTGATTGGCGCCTCCCTCGCTGACGCCCCCGCCCAAGCATCCCCCCCCCGCAGCCGTAGAGGAACGGCCACGTCTGAATGCCGCTCATTGTATGCGGAGCCGGCGCCGCAGCCTCACCTTCCTGCCTCCTCCGATTAACCGCGACCTCTAGTCGCCCGCCGGCACACACTGAGGTTAGGGGCCGGGATGGGGAGGGGCTGGTACCGGGTGCGTGTAGCGTCTGGAAAAGAGGAGGCTGCAGTTCCAGGTGTCGGGATGAGCGACGGTCGAGACGCGCCCTCTTTCTCCGACCGGGATGCGGAGCTTCTTCCCCACGGGTATCCTATCCATCAGCTGGCGGACAATCGCTCCTGCAGTACCGGGCGCCGTGCAAGCCACGAGGACGCGGGTGCCGAGCGGCTGGCTTGAGCGTCTGAGTAGGGACCGGGAAGAGCGTCCGCATCCGGACCTTGGCGCCGGCCGACACAACTCTCACCAGCTGCGCTATTGCAAGCCCGGAATCCACCCCCGCTCCGCGATTTTAGGCTAAATGTCATAGGCGGGCAGGGCCGACCTCCGAATCCCAAACCTTCTAGCTAGCAGGAACGGCTGCAGCTAAAACGAGCCCCCTCCCTTCAAAAATAGTTGTGGAGTTATTTTTGCGCAAGAACACTGTGAAGACTTTTCCCCAATAGCACTTAGCAATAGCACTTAGACTTATATACCGCTTCACAGCCCCCAGTCTAAGCGGTTTACAGAGTCAGCCTATTGTCCCCAACAGTCTGGGGACAACTACCGACCTCGGAAGGATGGAAGACTGAGTCAACCTTGAGTGGGTCAGGATCGAAGGAATCAAATTCCTGGCAATGTGAGCAGAGTTAGCCTGCAATACTGCATTCTAACCACTGCATCACCACGGCTCTTACGTATTTAAAAATCTTGTACTCAAGAAAAATCTTCTTCCTGTAAAAATCTTCTTGTACTCAAAGAGCAATTATTTTGCTTCTGTATTTTACTTGCTTTATGAGAGTTAAAGGAAACCTGAACCCCAAACTCTTAAACTTGTTCACTCCTGTAATATGAGAGAGAGGCTGAATTCTGTCCATGTAAGTTTTAAGGCTGGGTAGAGGAAAAGATACTAATAAATAATGCATATAAATTGGAATAGCAGAATTCTTATCTAACCTGTTTATTAACAACCTATATACATTTCTTTTAGCTTTTCTCATCATTGTGGATCCATGATGCAGTAATCTGGGATTCTCCATACAGTTCATTTATCCACCCCCAATGTGTAATTTGTAAAACTGCTGAAGCATAATTCTGTGAAACTGATGCTTTAAAAAGTGGTGATCACCTTCTTTCCAGCATTCCAGTTGTACTCAGCTTCACCCAGGATGCTGAGGCTTCGCCTTTCCAGTGCCACAACTGCAATTATCTTGGCAATCCAGACAGGATTTCTATTCTTTCTATATATTCAACAAAGTGGCTTCATTCCACCGTCTATGGAAAAACCTGCCCAGGTGCACATCCTCATCCTTTCCTCTTGGAGGTCAGGCTCTTCCTTTGTGGGGCAACTCTTCAGTCAGCACCCCAATGTCTTCTATCTGATGGAGCCAGCCTGGCATGTGTGGGCAACCATGTACCAAAACAGCGCCAAGGTCTTGCACATGGCTGTGCGGGATCTCATCCGGTCTGTCTTCAAGTGTGACATGTCGGTGTTCGATGCCTATATGCCCTGGAAGAGAAACAGAAACTTGTCTGATCTGTTCCAGTGGGCTGTGAGCCGGGCATTATGCACAATACCTGCTTGTGAATTCTTCCAACGGTCTGATATTACTGGTGAAAGTGCTTGCAAAACTCTCTGTGGCAAGTATCCTTTTAGTAAAGTGGAAGAGGCCTGCAAGACCTACAGCCATGTTGTCCTAAAGGAAGTCCGTTTCTTTGACCTCAAAGTGCTCTACCCACTCCTTGCTGACCCCTCCCTGAATCTCAAAATCATTCACCTGGTCCGTGACCCCAGGGCTGTCCTGAAATCTCGGGAACAATCTGTCAAAGCCCTTGCCCGTGACAATGGAATAATTCTGGGTATAAATAGCAGCAGAGTGGATGACACTGGCTTTAAAGTCCTGCAGGAGATTTGTAGAAGCCACATTCAGATCTATGAAACAGCTAGTCAGAAGCCTCCATTATTTTTAAAAGATCGTTACTTATTGATCCGATTTGAAGACATTGTGCGGGATCCTTTAATGGAAATTACTGCAATGTATACATTTACAGATCTTCTTTTGACCCAGAAACTTGAAAATTGGATCTATAATATTACACATGGACAAGGACCGAGTAAAAAGAGAGAAGCTTTCCAAATCACTTCTCGAGATGCGCTCAATGTTTCCCAGGCGTGGAGAAATGTTCTTTCATTTCAGAAAGTCCAAAAAGTGCAAGAAGTTTGTCGAGGTGCTTTAAATATACTTGGTTATCAATTTGTAAATTCTGAGAAAGAGCAGAAAGATTTGTCTTTAGATCTAATATTGCCATATCGGAGAACCCAATTTCGCTGGGCATTGTTTCATGAAAACTAGATCAAATATTTCCTTGTACATTTGTCATATAACTTGAAAAGATTTGTTGGTTTCAGTACATCTGGTAATTTCTCTTAGAACTTCATTTTATCAAACCAAGGAACTGCATGCCTTTTGCTTTTTCAAATTAATAATAATGGATAACTTCCAGACTAGCTTTATAAAGCAACATTGCAAGGAATTATTTTTCACCTGCACATGGGTATAATTTTGATATGCTAGAGAATGCCTTCTTGCTTTTTGTTTTTCTAAGTTCTCTTTCATGTGCAGGACTGCAATATTACTGAAAAGGAATATGGTTGGTTGGAAGGGTTGGGAATTTGTCACTCTGAAATGTTAATGCACTCACTTCCACTTGCCCCAGGGAACAACAGGAATAGAAATCCAGTGACTGGAAGGATTTATTTCATTACATATTTTTACAACCTATATCTCCTTTATCTGTGTACCCCAACATGCCACAGCTCTAAATTTGTCTCTGTGTTTATTATACTCCTGTTTTTTTGAATATGGGCACCCCTGATTATCTGTAATAGTGAGGATTTAGTTCCTAATGAAAATTACATAGAAAATGTATTATTATTATTTTGCAATATAGTTGGAAATCAATATCCTTGGGAATATTTTTATCATATTGAAAGTAGCAGTATCCAACACTGGGCAGATGAATATTGCAAATGTGTGCAATTTATGTTATATGCTAGCATAACAAATGGGGTAGACACCACAGATCATATGCAAAAAATATGCGTGTTTAGATTTTCATATATCTATGTAGATACCTAGTAATTTCTCTGTACTACCTCTGTGCTAGGTTTTGCTGGTAAGGAGCTGGGAATAAAAATAATTTAGATTGGAGAGAAAGAGGAGGTGGGGAGAGGAGGAGTGGCAAATATGGAGTTGGCAGATGGGAAAGTCTTAAAAAACACCCAGGAGGTTCATGGGAAGAGAAGGGGGTTAGAAGTAGAGATGATGGTAGCTAAAATGACCAACATGCACTTAATTCTAGCTGCTGTTGAAGATGGACGATTGGTTTTAATTTAGAGAAAAGGTGGCAGATCTTGCTTGAACAGAGGGGGCTGTGTTTATATTGCTGAAGGCTTATTTAGCCAAAATGGAATTATAATTACAGCCCGATACAAAATTTCTTTGGGGAACTGAAGGGATTCTAACGGGCACACAACACGTCCACACGAATTCTGCCAGCAACTTCCAACAGCCATAATGCAGCAGAAGATTTTTATCACATGGAGTATTCCAGAGCAGTTTGCCCATTCGTTGTGAGTTTACAGACTTAATATACAGTCTTGATCGCTTCATGAAAGAATCCTCAATCCTCAAACACCATTAAAAAGTTTTATTTCTTTTGGTGGCAGCAATACCCACTTTTCGACGGTCTCAATGCTGTCGCTGAGGGACAGAAAACAGTGCCCTCCTGTGGTCCAAGCCGGTATATCAGTCACCGAAAGAAATAAACCTTTTAAATGGCATTTTAAGTTTATTATTATTTATTAAGAAAACGTTACTAATATTAGGTTATCTTTTTCTGCCCCCACATCACAGCAAAAGGGCTTCTCGTCTTCCTATTAATATGGAGAAGGCGTTAATAATAAAGATAGAGAATAATAATTTTAAAATACCATTTAAAAGGTTTATTTCTCTCAGCGGCTGCAATATTCACTTGGACCACAGAAGGGCACAGTTTTACATTTCAAAGCATAAGAGTTTCCAACAGCCTCATCCATATCTCTGAAACAGCACCGTCTTGTAGACAAAGCAGGAACCACAAACGCCAAGAGAAATACAGTATTGAAGGCTCCTAGATTGGCAACAAAAGCAAAGGGACCCCATGGTGTAGAGGTTAATACAGCTGTCTAACATGGAGGGACAAAGATTGTGAATCTCTTTAATTCCTATTTTCCCTTGTTGGTAAATGGAAATGTAAGATATATATGCCTTAGAACAGCAAGCAAAGCACAGAGAGCCGTGGATTAGGGGTCAGGGTTAGGGTGAATATATGTTAGCTTTTAAAATTTGAGCTCTCTGTAAATTTTTGACTTTTCATGCTGAATTGGATTTTTACCAACAAATGCGAGATACACCCTGGGCTAATTCCTCAGGGAGAGGTCGGACCCGGAAAAAAAATGTTTTTTTTTTGCTTCCCCAGTCCGGGGAAACCTGAATATACATTTGCTTTTCAAATTTGAGGTATGTCTCAAAATTTGACTTTTGAGGCTCATTTGGACTTTTACAAACAAACACGAGATACGCCCTGGGCTAACTCCTGAGTGAGAGGTCGGATCCGGAAAACAAATGGTTTTTCAGCTTCCCCAAGGTGGGGGAACCTAAATACTGTATATGTTTGCTTTTCGAATCTGAGGTCTGTCTCAAAATTTGACTTTTGAGGCTAAATTGGATTTTTACCAACAAATCCCTGAGAAGTTAGCCCAGGGCATTTCTTGCATTTGTTGGTAAAAAGCCAAATTAACATGAAAACTCAAAATTTGAAACTGACCTCAAATTCGAAAAGTATACAAATATTCAGATTCCCCCCAAATTGAAGGATCTGAAAAACCATTTGTTTTCCGGATCCGACCTCTCCCTCAGGAGTTAGGCCAAAGAATATCTCGAAAAAACATGTGTTTTCCGGATCCGACCTCTCTCTCAAAAGTTAGGCCAGGGCCTATCTCGCATTTGTTGGCAAATAGCCAATTAAGCATAAAAAGTCAAAATTTGAAACTGACCTCAAATTCAAAAAGTATACATATATTCAGGTTCTCCACATGTTGGGGAACCCGAAAAAACATGTGTTTTCCGGATCCGACCTCTCCCTCAAATATTAGGCTAGGGCATATCTCGCATTTGTTGGCAAATAGCCAATTAAGCATGAAAAGTCAAAATTTGAAACTGACCTCATATTCGAAAAGTATACATATATTCAGGTTCCCCACAGATTGGAGAATGCGAAAAAACGTGTTTTCCGGATCCGACCTCTCCCTCAAAAGTTAGGCCAGGGTCTATCTCGCATTTGTTGGCAAATAGCCAATTAAGCATGAAAAGTCAAAATTTGAAACTGACCTCAAATTCGAAAAGGATACATATATTCCCGTTCCCCACAGGTTGGGGAACGCGAAAAAACGTGTGTTCCGGATCCGTCCTCTCCTTCAAAATTTAGGCCAGGGCCTATCTTGCTTTTGTTAGCAAATAGCCAATTAAGCATGAAAAGTCAAAATTTGAAACTGACCTCAAATTCAAAAAGTATATGTCAACGCTGCAAATACTGTATATTCTTGCTTTGACAATGTGCAGAACTGTCTGGTATTTATATAGTTAAACCAGCAACCAGGAAAGGGGGAGGAGCATAAGGATGGCCCGGGAGAAAGAAACCGGAAGTAAATCACATCTTCCAAGTTGATTGGAAGCTGTGAACCATGACCCTAAAATAAGGGAGTGGAAAATGTTTGGAATGTTATGCGTAACGGAAGAGAAGCAGATCTAAGCATTCCACCATGCTGTGCTGACGTATTGTAATCTTAATAAATGCTTTTAGGAGAAAACATGCCTGAAAGTCCTTTTAAGTGTTTCGTTACTCAGACACATGACATTATGCTTAGATCTCATCTCATTTTAAAACAATATGGGGTCCCAAACCCCATCCACTGCCTCGAAGTTTGAGAGGTACTGGTAAAGATTTGGGGAACAACAGGGAAATGAAGGAGAAGCAATTGTCTGAGACCAGCTTCCTCCTAGCTGAAGCAGCTTCCCCGGGGGGGGGGGAATCGACAGCCAGCAAGCCGGGGGAGAAAGGAATCTGGCAGATTTCCCAGTTGGGAGCGAGGCCAAAGCTATCGGGAGGGACGTCAGACTGTGATAAGCCGAGAGAAGGCACTGGACGAAGCAATGCAGCATTGCCAGCAAAAATGGTGAGTCACAGTCCTGAAGACATAAAGAATCCCAAATTGAGGCCTTTCCAGCAACTGAGCTCACCACAGCTAATAGAAATTTTACGGCAGCTTGAAGTGATGCAACTACCAGAACTACACCCGGTCAGTTTGCAGATGGGGGAGGCCCAGCATGTCCAGCAATCATTGGGCCTACAACAGCAGAATACACCACTACAAACCCCACTTGCACAGTCACCATTGGGAGGCCTGCAGCAGCAGGGGGCACTACCAGCCTCCACTGCCCAGCAACAGAGAGCCCACCAACCATGGGATTGGCAGGCAGGAAGGGGCCAACTGCAACTGGGGGCACCACATCAACAGCAGGGAGCCCAGCAGCCATGGGACCAACAACCGGGGTGGGACCAGCAGCAACAGCCCCAATGGGGACCGCAACAGCCTGTTTTTGCACCACCCTTCAATGCAACCTTCGATGGAGACCCAGAGAAGCTGATTTTTTTTCTCAACCAAGGGCGCACTCACTTGAACCATTGGGCCTACCATTATCCGGACCCAGGTGCCATGGTCGACGTATTTGCATCCAACCTAGAGGGAGAAGCAGCTGAATGGCTGAATAATTTATATAGTGAGCAAGCCCCCGAATTGGAAGATCCCCACCTTTTCCTCTTAGGTCTGAAAGAACGATTTGAGGACCCATCCATAGGCCTCAAAGCAGCAGGACAAATTCACAAAATAAGACAAGCTGGGA
>NW_015386423.1:1675019-1676410 GCF_001527695.2 Protobothrops mucrosquamatus
CACAATGAAAAGAATCCCAGGGAAAACCCCTGGAGTACTGCAACCCGTGGCAGACCCTTCTCAACCATGGGAAGAAATAGCTATGGACTTTATAGTAGATCTACCTGAAAGTAGCGGAAACACTGTCATCTGGACTGTAATAGACCTGTTCTCGAAGCAGGCTCATTTCATTGCCTGCAAAGGACTCCCATCTGCCCAACGACTGGCCAAATTGTTCCTGAAACATATCTACCGGCTGCATGGCCCCCCTAAGCGGATAATTTCAGACAGGGGGGTGCAGTTCACAGCGAAGTTTTGGAGGACTTTCCTTGCATTAGTTGGATCATCTCAAGGTTTATCATCTGCTTTTCATCCAGCCACCAATGGGGCCGCGGAAGCTGCTAACAAAATGGTGGAGCAATATCTTAGGTGCTACGTTTCTTACCAACAGACAAACTGGACTGATCTTCTCCCTTTTGCGGAGGTGGCATACAATAATTCTGTGCACAGCAGCACCGGTTACACGCCTTTCAGAGTAGCCACAGGAAAAGAGTTCAACCCAATACCTGAATATCCTCAGATGCCCTCCGCTTCCCAGACACTTGACCAGTGGGTGAAGGGGTAGGAAGAAGTTTGGAGAAACACAAAAGCTGCTTTAAAAAAGACTTTTGAAACCTATAAAAAGCAGGCTGATAGAAAGAGGGCTCCCCAAAGAACATTCCAAGTTCGGGAAAAGGTTTATTTGTCAACTAAATATCTACGCCTCAAGTTGCCCAGCAAGAAATTGGGACCAAAGTTCTTGGGGCCTTTCCCCATAGTAAGGATCATCAACCCAGTCACAGTAGAGCTAAAACTCCCTAAACTCTTAGGGAAAATTCACCCAGTTTTCCATTGTAGCTTGTTGAAGGCATATCAGGGCTCCACGTTAGGACCTCCTCCAAAGAAGGCACCTGGGCCCCTCGTGGTTGTGGGGCAGACCCACTATGAAGTAAAGCGTATTCTTGACTCTAGAATTTTTAGAGGGAAATTGCAGTATTTAATACAATGGAAGGGATACCCGTTGTCTGAAGCCACCTGGGTGAAATCCAGTGAAGTAAAGGCTAATAGATTGGTCAAAAGGTTTCATGTGAAACACCCCAACAAACCGAAAAATGACCCTTAACATATGCTTTGGTTTGCTTTACAGGATCTGTCTTTTTTGTAAGGGGGGCCGGATGTCAACGCTGCAAATACTGTATATTCTTGCTTTGACAATGTGCAGAACTGTCTGGTATTTATATAGTTAAACCAGCAACCAGGAAAGGGGGAGGAGCATAAGGATAGCCCAGGAGAAAGAAACCGGAAGTAAATCACATCTTCCAAGTTGATTGGAAGATGTGAACCATGACCCTAAAATAAGGGAGTGGAAAATG
>NW_015386424.1:0-2000 GCF_001527695.2 Protobothrops mucrosquamatus
CATCAGGTATGGGAGTGGTTACATCTCAGGAGGAGGGGAACATTTCCTTACTACCATATACGGTCTTTTTTGTGCCCTTTAGGAAATGAGGAAGTCACCTTAGGCATACGTGACATAGCTGTTGGTCACGTAGGCTAGCTTTTGTTTGAGAAAGTACTTAGCGATGAGCACTGATACATTGTATAGAATATTGCAACACCTGCCTTAACCTACAAAAACTGGTTCTCATTAATTTAGCCTTGTAATAATGATCTTAGAAAATAATTTGTTGATCCACTCACAGGAAACTTGTTTTGCTATGCTATTGCATTCTATATATTGCATCTTGCTGGGCAGAGAACTTTTACTCTTTTTCTGTAGCTTTTCTTTCCCATTACTAAAGAAACATGAAGAATTCTATCCTACAAATCAACAGCGGAAATACCGATAACAAAGAAACAGATATTTAAAACAAGATCAGAAAGTAAAATGTGCCTATTTATTTGCTCATACTTCCATTACTTTTTAAATGAGATACTCAGGTAAAGGTTTAGTGTTATTCATAATACTTTTATGTTTATAACTGGACATATCAAAAGCTTTTCCACTCATTCTTATTCTATGCTGGGCTCTTAAAAAACACTATTCAAAAAGAATGAGGGGAAAAAATTAGCATTTAAAAAGGATCACAGAAAACCAGCGAAAGCAATAAACCAAAAAAGAAGATATATGAAATATAGAAAATGAATGGGAGAGACACATGAATGATATAGGAAAAGAAATGCATTTCATTTTGGACTGGCAATTCATATGAGATCCAGGATCCAGCATCTTGCACAATTTTATATGATTTAAATAATCATTTTAGGAGCATTCTGGGACTTATAGGAAGGCAACCTAGAAAAGAATCCAATACATAGAAAAACACAGCATCTGCAATATAGACAGTCTTCAAGTTACAACAGTAATTTGGACTGGATTTTTGTGAGGCCATTTTTCAAGGATCTCATGAGGAAACCACAAGAAAGCTTCATGTGGCCTGCCTCATGAAGGGCCAGGCCTGACCCTGTCCTATAGAAGGTTCGGATGACCAATAGAGAATTTTTACTTCAACAAGAGCTTAAAGAAGTAGAAGAATACCCTGGAATAATATATTTCAACAACACATACCCTGAACCTACTCAAATAAAGTTTTAAATTGATGGGTAGATTCATTGAGGAAAGATCACCTTTGCCATTGTGTCAGAAATTTGTGAGTTGCTAGACTTATCCTGCATAATGGTATTTGCAGCAAATTTCCCTACAGCTGCAGATGAATCTCCAAGGAAAGCTAAGGGTAACAATAATTAGTTCATTGCCCTGTCCAGCAGCACAATCATGCCACAGTTGTAGACAGACTTCTTCAGTGACGCCTTCAGGTGTTTCTCTAAAAAACCTTATCAATGCAATACATATATGTAGCTATGACAAATCCATGACTTAGTGTCACAATTGTCATATTAGTTTCCTGTTATCTAGAGTAAACAGAAGGACTATTGCACATAAGCAGAACCTCAACAGATCAGGAGGAAATGTTGTTATATATCAGTGATGGAGAATGAGATCTCCTTGTGTGTTATATATGACCTGAAGAGATATTGACATATAAATATGAAAAGCTTCTTTCAACATGTAAAAAACAAGAAAAAAATTAAGGAAATGATTGGTCCATTAGTGGGAGAAAGTGGCAAGAAGGTGACAAGCAACAGGGAGAAAGCAGAACTACTCAATTCGGTTTTTGCATCTATATTTACACAAAGGGAAAAAAACACTCCAACAGTACTGTTAAGTCCGGAGAATAATGGCGCTTGAGACGAAGCATTTCTAACAAGTCTTTATTCTCTGCTTCCAATCTACGAACAACCCGAGCAGAGGCACGCAGGCCTCTATTTATACCTTCTGATCCCCGGGCAATTCCAACCAATCACAAGGCGGTCTTTTCCCGCCTTGCGCATGCGCGCAAGGCCGGCGCCACTCAGTCT
>NW_015386424.1:4573-16090 GCF_001527695.2 Protobothrops mucrosquamatus
CGTAAGGATTACATTAGAGGGCCTTAACGAAACTCGCTGGCCACTGCTGCTGCAGATTTTGTGAAATGTGTTGAGGGAAATTATGGATAGGGCAGACCCCGTGTCAAGTTCCATCGACAATGGAACTCCCTGCAATTTCACCTTAAGAGATAGTTTCTTTTTAAGGGGTTTGTGTGTGCCTATTCTTAAAATGTTCCGGTGTGTTGCACAGAACCCCACCCTGTTTTGACTGGGCACCCTGGTACCTTTCAGATTCAATTCTTCCTTCGGTTGTACCTTCTGTCGACCCAGGCAGACTGCAGCGATGTGGCCTTTCTTTCCGCACGCTCGGCAAATGGCGGAACGGAACCGACATTCCGCACGCTTGTGGCGTCCACCGCATCCGAGGCAACGAAGCTCAGCTGGGCCCTTGTCCTGACGATCTTTGGACCTCCTCCCAGCTGCTTGGTAAAGCTTGTCCACCTCTTCTTCAGGATCTTCTTCCGAATCCTCGCGCAGTCTTCTTTGTGATAGTGGCGGTCTCTGGAGCGCTTCGCTTAGGCCACATGTTCTTGACCGCCCCACCTGCAGCTTCTTCTGCTGAAACCTCTCGCAGAGCATCTTGGAAGGAGACATCTTCCCTGGCGAACAGCCTCTGCTGTAAGTCTGTGTTCCTCAGTCCGCACACAAAACGATCACGCAGTCTTTCCTCTAAGTCCTTGAAATCACACGGTTTAGCTGCTCTTCTCAAGGCCGCAACGAATTCTTTTGCTGATTCCCCAACTCGCTGATCTCTCTGTTGAAATGTGTGCCTCCAAGCCATGACAGATTGCTTGGGCTGGAAATGTTCCTTTAAAACTTTCTTCAGGTCGGAGTATGATACCGTTTCCAGCGAGTCCGGGGCAATTAGGCTCTCGGCGATCTCAAAGGCGTCTTGCCCACAAACGCACAACGTGGCAGCCTTTAAGCCTTCCTCCCTTATCTGGTTTATGCGGAAATACGTCTCGACTCTTGCAACATAATATTCCCACCTCTCGGGGTGAGAGACGTCGAATTCCGCTAAACGCCCAACTTTCGCCATGATCGAGGATCAGGGTCTTCTTCTTCAGCCGCACGCACCCTCCAGCGATTTCATACAGGCAGGATAATGCTGACTTCCACGCCGTTTTCCTCTTCCGGACTTCTTTGGGTGAGTCTTCAAGCTTTCCTAGCTGTATAGACTGCATCCCACCCTCGTCGCCAGTGTTAAGTCCGGAGAATAATGGCACTTGAGACGAAGCATTTCTAACAAGTCTTTATTCTCTGCTTCCAATCTACGAACAACCCGAGCAGAGGCACGCAGGCCTCTATTTATACCTTCTGATCCCCGGGCAATTCCAACCAATCACAAGGCGGTCTTTTCCCGCCTTGCGCATGCGCGCAAGGCCGGTGCCACTCAGTCTGGTCCCAGGCAGCTTTTGCAAATGCCCGGGACTCTTGCAACGTCCCGAGCCTGCTTTTGCAGGCTCAGGACACAACAAGTACCTTAAAAAATAGATTAGAAACACAAGTTAAGATAGACAAGAAAATGGTAAGTGAACACCTGTCCACCCTAGATGAGTTCAAATCACCAGGACCAGATGGACTACACCCCAAGGTTCTGAAGGAATTGGCAGATGTGATTTCAGAATCACTGAACTATATTTTTCAAAGATCCTGGAGCACTAGGGGACTACCAGAGCACTGGAAAAGAGTTGAAGTAGTTCCCATCTTCAAAAAAGGGGGAAAAATGGATCCAGGAAACTACAGATCTATCAGCCTGACCTCAATACCTGAGAAGATCTTGGAAAAGATAATCAAGCAACGAATCAGCGAACATCTAGAGGCAAACAAAGTTATTACCAAAAGCCAACATTGGTTGTCAAAAACAGATCATGCCAGACAAATCTTATTGCATTCTTTGACCAGGTGACACAATTAGTGGACCAGAGGAATGCTGTGGATATAATTTACTTGGACTTCAGTAAGACATTTGATAAAGTAGATCACAACCTACTACTTGATAAGATAGAAAAATGTGGGTTAGACAGCATTACCACCAGATGGATTTGTAGCTGGCTGACCAGCCGTACTCAGCGTGTGGTCCACAATGGAACTGCATCTACCTGGAGGGAAGTGTGTAGTTGGGTGCCCCAGGGCTCTGTTCTGGGCCCAGTGCTCTTCAACACCTTCATCAATGATTTGGATGTGAGGGGATAGATGGGGAACTCATCAAATTCTCAGATGACACCAAACTGGCAGGAATAGCCAATACTCCAGAAGATAGGCTTAAGATACAGAAGGATTTTGAGAGACTTGAACATTGGGCGCTATCTAACAAAATGAAATTCAATGGTGAACAAAGGCAAGAAAAACCAAATGCACAGGTATAGTATAGGTGGTACCTTGCTCAATAGTACAACTGTGAGAGGCATCTTGGACTCCTAGTGGATAATCACTTAAATATGAGCCAGCAATATATTGCAGTTGCCAAAAAATCCAACACAGTGCTAGGCTGCATTAACAGAGGGATAGAATCAAGATCACGTGAAGTGTTAATACCACTTTACAATGCTTTGGTAAGGCCACACTTGGAATACTGCATCCAGTTTTGGTCACCACGATGTAGAAAATATGTTGAGACTCTAGAAAGAGTACAGAGAAGATCAACAAAGGTGATCAGGGGACTGGAGGCTAAAACATATAAGGAACAGTTGCTGGAATTGGGTTTGTCTAGTCTAGGGGTAGGCAACCTTGGCTCTTTTATGACTCGTGGACTTCATCTCCCAGAATTCCTGAGCCAGCATGGCTCAGCTTGGAAACCTCTCCCTTTCCCCTCAGCATGGCTGGCTTAGGAATTCTGGGAATTGAAGTCCATGAGTCATAAAAGAGCCAAGGTTGCCTACTTCTGGTCTAGTCTAATGAAGAGAAGGATGAGGGGTGACATGATAGCAGTATTCCAATATCTCAGGGGTTGCCACAAAGAAGAGGGAGTCAAGCTATTCTCCAAAGTACCTGAAGGCAGGACAAGAAGCAACGGATGGAAACTAACCAAAGAGAGAAGCAACCTAGAGCTAAGGAGAAATTTCCTAACAGTTAGAACAATTAATCAGTGGAACAACCTGCCTCCAGGAGCTGTGAATGCTCCAATACTGGATGTTTTTAAGAAGAGACTGGACAGCCATTTGTCTGAAATGGTATAAGGCAGTAATGGCGAACCTTTTAGAGACCGAGTGCCCAAACTGCAACCCAAAACCCACTTATTTATTGCAAAGTGCCATGGCCGCATAAGCACTGTGGTTCCCTCAGGGAGGGCAGGAGGTGTGGCCCACTGGGTGGTCGTGGCCAGGGTGGTCACAGCAGAGTGGATAGGTGTGGCCAGGTAGGCGTGGCTACCTCGATGCTCTAACACCTCTACTCGAGCTTGCTAGCCGGCCGTTTTGCCTGCTTTGTGCTGGGCAGGGCTGCTGCTCTGGGTGGCAGCCTAATAGACCTGTGCGAGCTGCTAGTGGCGGTGCGCGTGCCCACAGAGAGGGCTCTGAGTGCTGCCTCTGGCACACGTGCCATAGGTTCGCCACCACTGGTATAGGGTTTCCTGCCTGAGCAGGGGGTTGGACTAGATGACCTCCAAGGTTGTTGTTGTTGTTGTTGTTGTTATTATTATTATTATTATTATTATTATTATTATTATTATTAAGGTGTGTTAACTTCTCTTTAGCTACAATCATTCTTGAAAATCTTAAAAGTGTTAGGTTCAGCTTTCTCTCTGTTAAATCCTGCTTCAAGGCAAGCAGACACTGAAAAGTGTGTTGTCTCTAGGGCAGGGACATATTTTCAAGTCTATCATGCTCAACTACTGCTAAAGGTCCCAGTGCTGCAATTTTTAAATCAACGGGATATGTCATAGATATTTTTGAGTCACCATGATAGGGTTTAGATCCAGAAATTGCACAGCTGCAACTGCTGGATTTTCTTTCCATTCTACCTCCTCACTATCCTGGTTGCCCTCCATATTCACAATCACTGCATCACACAAGAATAACAGAAGACTAAGGATTCGGTTAGTAAAATCAACTTAAATCAACACAATTATCAAGCAATATGCCTAATAATGAACCATGGAGGTCAATAGCTTTAAGGCAGAATCAAAAAAAGACTTAGCAAAAGGCAAAGGCCTCATATTCTACACATTGTGCCTCCTTTAAAGAAGCATTACTACAAAAAAATATGATATAAAGACTGCTAAGACTTAGATAAAGGTACTGTTCCAACTTTTGACAATATTTTTAAATAACTGATTTCTATATTATATCAAAAAGGTATCTGAGAAAAAAATAATCCTATCTTCCCTTGAGTTCATAGATATCATTTCACAGTTAAATAAGTCCTTACCAAAGAAGGCAGCTATCACAAATTAAGTTTATATATTTTGAGATTATTAATCCTTGCAATACACTATAAACAAATACAGATCTGGATTTAAGGCACACTATGGGAATGTCACATATCTATGACATTTATATATTTGCTTTCAATTCTGGCATTTCTATAAGGCAATTGTGGCTTACCAACCTGAACAGCTTTGTGTAATAGTAGTTTTTCAATATGATACAGGAGAAAAATAATAAGCAGCTTTTACCAAGAGTAGAGGATTGGAGATGGAAAGGAAGAGAAGGGAAAGCAAAGGTTTTTAAAGCCATTCCCAAATGAACTGGTCCAAAAAAAAAAATCAATTTGTAATTATCTGCTAACAAAAATCTAAAGGCTTTTCTTTGATAAGGGTGGTAATACATGGGGCCATAATGTGAATTATTTCGAAGAATAAAAGAACCATTGTCTTCATGACCTATATAGCTTTTAGTAAGCTTTCACTCAAAATTACATTTTATACAGCTCATGAATGGCTTTTTCCTTCCTCTTGTAAAAGGGGGGATGGGTTATTCCATCTTGTAAGCTTTCAAGCTTAAGCGAAATTCAGTTTTCTTCCTATTTTGATGCCATTTTGCCCTTCTGAAAATAAAGGTGCTGGCTTTGCTGAAAAGATGGCACTTTGGTAAAACAAGCTGCCCTTTCAGATGAGAATGTGAAAAAATTGATAAGTTTGACTTGCTACTTCTGCAGGAATTCAACTTCTTAAGATTTTTTTTAATAAAAGGAAAACAGACAATTTTAAGAATATGATATAAGACATTATAGTATAGTATAAAATAAAAACAAGCATATAGACGAATATGCAACAGAACATTCAGAAAAAACTCATGCTCTGCAGACATTTACTAAAAACAAAATCATTTAGATTGTATATCTGATTGTATAATCTGATATGGTATGTGAATTTGAGGCTATTTCAGTTTTCATGTTGGGTCCTCAATTATTCCAGTAACAATAGTTATGTGTCTAATCACACTTGGCAAAATCAAGTATTCCACTCCATTCCATTCCATTCCATTCCATTCTATTCTATTCTATTCTATTCTATTCTATTCTATTCTACTCTTTGGTCTCATATGCCAAGAACAATATTCCTGAAACTGGGCAGAGATATCAATTCTACAGCAGTTACATAAAGTACTTGCCCTTGTTTTAAGTAGTTGAGGAGGTCTTCTGCTAAGTGTGTACAGTGACAATTCCTTATGATCAAAGCAGTTTTAGATAAGAACAAATAAATTCGGTATTTGAAATATCTTTTTTTTTAAAGTATGAGTTTCTGTTCCCTAATCATGATCAAATGAAAAAGTATCTACCACAATTCTATAGTATGGAATTCTCCAAGCTTGGTTGTTTGCTTGTAGACATTTTATTACCCAACTAGATAACATCATCAGTGTAAGTGGATGTGAGGTTTGCTGCCTGTTTATATGCAGCAGTTTACCTTGCCAGTTTTGGCACTGTGTGTGTGTGTGTGTGTAGTTTTCTTCTTCTTGGTGGTTCCTTTTCTTATTGTTTTCTGCCTGACTGACTGGTGTTGATCCCTGCTTATGTAAGTATTGGCTGCTGGAAAAGATGTGTTCTAGTCGTTTTATTTCTTTTCCAGGGTTTTTATTATCGGTCTATCAATGCTGATTTATTTGAATGCCAAACTTCTAGGAATTTCCTAGTGCTTTTGGATTTGACTTGGTTTTGAAAAACATCTTAAACAAACCAAAAGGTTCTGTAGTCCTAAAAGAAAAAAACAGGTCTGATTTACAGGTAGCTCTCATTTAATAAGAGCATTAAAGCAATCACAAGCACGGTTGTGGTTTCACTTAGCAACCGCTTCACTTAAATGACTAAGTTGCCAGTCCCAATTGTGATTGCTAAACAAGACTACCTGTATAACATACAATGCAAGGACTGCAACAGCCACTGTGTAGGAAAGACAGAAGACTAGCAGAACACTAGAAAAATTCACATGGGCAGATTCAGCCATTCTTAAGTGGGAAACTATTAGTCTCTTAGATCAAGCCAAATCCTATTGATTCCATGATTGCTATTTATTTAAAATATAAAAGAACAGAAGCAATAACATTTAGACAAACAGTCATATAATTATATTTCTTCTGATAGGTGCCCAGAATCGACTGAAAGGACTGAAAGCACATTTTATTAGCAAGATATATTGCTATATACAATTAATTTTAATGTTTGTTTATGATGATTTTTAAATATGTAAGCAGGATAATGTATTAATATGAGCTACCAACTTTTATATCTCTGTTCTATGCTGAAATCCTTGTGATACTGATAACTTTTTCTACTATCCTTTTGCTAAAAAAATTGGGATTACTAAACAATTCTGTAATTATTCAGAAACCCAAAAAACAGCAGAATGGTAACACATACTTCACCAAAATAGCCAGTTCTTTCTATAGTGCTTTTCAACTATTTTTTATAATAATTATATTTCATCATTGTGTTTAAGGTGGATTTTTTTTAAAAAAATTAGTATCTTAGAAATTTTTTGTAAGCTTGTATGCCTGACAATATTTGACTCTCAATTACTTATTGCTTTATTAATAAAGAGTACACAAAAAAACAAACAAACTATCTGCAATCCGTGGAGTTATTGGATGAACAATTCCATTTGTGTTTCTTTCGTCCTGGGTCTTTAAATAGAGTGTACATAAATCCTATATGTATAAATTATGCACATCATACAAGCACTTCTAGAGGACCCTACAAACACTGTCCTCACAAGGCAAATTATATGAACTCTCATTAAGCAGTATCAGTAATGGATGCAGCAAACAGCTTTAGGCATTGGGAACATAATCTATGGTTAGTAAAAACTATTAGTGAAAAGAAAACCTCATTTACAGCTTTCAGAAATCAGCAGCTATCAGTCTCTCCCATGTAAATGAGCTGAAAGGAGTAGTATTCTGGGATGGAAAACATTCTGCAGAGTGTAAACGGGAATGTACTGCTAATCATTTCTCTCCCTTGTGGGTACTTTAGCTCTGCTATGAATAGTGTGTATAGCTTGAACTGGTTATCTAGTAATAGCACTTCATTCCCTTAGAGACATAGCAAGTAAGGGAGGGGGCATTGATCAATGTCAAAACTTAAAATTTACATATAAAAGAATAGCATTATTTCCCCCCATCCCACCCCGCTCCTAAACGTTTCACAAATTGCAACTAGGAATGCAAATTTAGATATCCCCATCTTTTCTGAAACATTTTGCATACATTAAATTATAGAACATCATTCTCACATCACACTAGAAGGTCTTAGAGTTATTTAGTTAAAATAAGTGCTTCTTGAATACTGCAAACATAAAAGGAAGAAAGAGAAAAGCAACAATAGTAGTTTTAAGAGGGAAATGTTGCACAATGTTTAAAAATCCACTTCTGTTTATGTAGGATCAGATTCAAGCTCCATAATAAACTTTCTAAAACAGAGGGAATAAAAGAGTTTAAATGATCTCATTATATACGATCCAATGTTTATTTAACCCTCAACTGTTAAGCCTGCATTAGTATGACTTTTTTATGTTGATTTCTTTTCTTTTTTTTTAACAAAATGCTTTAATTGAGTGATGCCTTCCTAGGGCATTGTGTAATCTAAAAATGGAATAAATACAGTGACTAAAATGAAAAAGCAAATCAAATGTTACCTGTGGGAAAAAATGACATTCAAACTTTGGCGAACTTTAAGATGGATAAACAAATGAGGGGTAATTTGGCTAAAAGCAAACTAAATTGTTTCTGCTCTGAAAGAACAGAACACAGGAAAGTCACCAATGGCGATGTCTCCTATGAATCATCTTTTGCATAAATTTTCCAGTTTATTCTGTGTAAGATAGCAACTGAGGACATATTGCGTATGAGCAGATATATGAAACCCTGAAATTGTGCAACAGTATTAGGGTCTACAATCATGTTACCAGAGAAGTGAAAAAAGCTTTGGCTCTGTCATAGGATAATTTACGTGAAAATAGTGACATGCTTCAAAACTAAGGACGTTCCTGGTATGGCACAAACATAAAAGCCAATGGTTTAGTGAATCTGAGAGTACCCTAATAAATAACTTATATGGATTTGCTAGAGTTAGAAGAGTATCTATAACCATAATCTTTAATTATTCACAGTTCTTAAAATGAGAAAGTAGAAGTGACATTGAAGTCATTACTTAGGTTGGACTGCTAGAATAACTCCGTCAATTATATCAGCTGCATTCTTTGTTATTCAATATCCAAAGCAACATATAGTTTTATAAATGCTACTATTAAATGCTGCTATATTATTTTTATTACTGCACTGTTATTATGTTGATATTTTGTCGGCATTAATACTTTATAAAAGAGCCAGACTAGTGTAATGATTAAGGCATCAGACTAGAAACTAGACTAGAAATTATCCAGTCCTGCCATAGATATGAAGCCACATGGGTGACCTTGGGCTAGTCATTTCCATAGCCCTAAGAAAGACGCAATGGCAAACCACTTCTAAAAACCATGCCAAGAAAATAGCACGGACTAGTTCAGGCAGTCACCAAATCAACACTGGACTCAAAGGCGTGCACATACACACAAAAACACACACATAAAATCCAGATACTGTTTTGGCATTTATTCTGCTTATCTTTTAATTATAACGGGTTTTTTTAAAAAAAAATACTGAATTTTCATAATTTTATTTAATAGCGATCAAGAAATACTGTGAATAATAAATCCACAAATAAATAAATAATCCTCCTCAAATGCTAAAAAGAAAAAAAACTTATATCAGTGAAACTAAGCGCTCCCAATTCCAAGGATACTGTGACAATGAAGGATAAAAAATAAGGGAGGTTTTCCTTGAAAGACAAGTGATGAAACCAGAAATAGGTAATGACAGTATTTTATGAACAACTTCTATTTTAGGAAATGGTTTATAGTATTTAGATAATGGTTTATGCTAACTATGAAGAATAATGACATGTATTTCCCATCACGTTCTCCAATATGCCTAAAAATTTAACAGGTATGCTGTTGCAATACAAAGATATTTGTTTTTCTTCAATATTAAGTAAGTACATACATTAGCAAAGCTTTGCAAACACCTGAAAACTTCTTTATAAAGGTTAACCTCAAAGCCACTCAATATCCACATGATTGGTTTTCTCCTATATAATGTGCATTTCTTTTGATGGGCAATGTCAGTGATGTCTAGGATCTATTACTGGACCCATAATAAAATATTTCCACAAACATAATAAAACATAATTCAACTGAAGATGACTCCAAAACCATATGTTTTAATGTATTTCCCAAAATTCTTTGAAAAATTTATTTTGCTGTTTGTTGCCTAATATTTTTAAGTATCTTGATTTATTTTATTTTGGCTAAGAATCTGACTATTATTTAAATCCATCTCAAGATAGGCAGAAAAGTGCATATTTTTAAAAAAGTATGTTCCCAAAGTATTGATAAAGATATTAAACTCTACAGTAGCATTACGCATATTTCTACTGTTGGTTAACTTTAGCAATATATTTGGAGAGCTCACCCACTCCATCATATGTTATTCTATGCCAGGGGTATCAAATTCAATTTCACTGAGGGCCGCATCAGCATTGCAGTTGCCCTTGGGGGGCTGGGTGGATGTGGCCAGAGTGGGTGCAGCCTACTGGGTGGGCATGGATGGAGTGGGTGTGGCCTACTGGGTGGGCGTGGCCAGTTCTATATCATTCCTGTCAAGGGTGCCTGTGGGGGCCTGGGCAGGAGTGGGACAGATCTGAGGGTCTCTGGCAGAAAGGGGTGGGACCAGGGCAAGTGCCAAGGCATGGTCCACCGGGCAAGTGCCAAGATGGCCACCACAAAATTGTACATTGGCTCCCGGCTGGCCTGGGCCAGGGCCAAAGCAGCGGGGGCCATTCCCTCACTGTTTCCAGGATGGCTTTGCGGGCCACATGAAACCACCGCGGGCTGCATCCGGCCCCTGGGCCTTGTGTTTGACATGTCTGTTCTATGCATTCTAAGTACTTTTTATATACTTTCATAATAACAAAAAGTGAGCATGATGACTCGAAAGATTGAAATGCTGGACAGGAGGGTTAGCAAGCCCGCGTTCAAGGTCTGAGAACTGCCATGGGGTGGTATTGAGTTTTCATCCTTCATTCCAACTCCTGCTGGGAACATGAAAGGAGCCCCCAACTGGGCATCCCCAGGGCAATGGTAATGTCACCAGCTAATCCTTTCAATCTGGAAGTGCCCCAGTGCTTCTGACTCATTTCCTGCTCATTACAAGTATCTAGATTAAAGCATCATGCCAAAGACACTATATCTTCTTAAACATTCTTCTTTCTGGTTCTGTTATCAAACCACTCTTGCTCCTAAGATTTGTTTCCTCGTTAAATGAAACTGTAACTAGTTATACGGTAATATTACATGTTCTAAACCTGAGATGAGAGAAAATCTGGATCATCATCTATGTCACATTTCTGTCTTTTAGCAACTGTTGTGCCTTATTGACATATGCATTCTGTAATATTTAGGACTAGTTCTCAAGTTGCAGCAGTTGCTAAATTCTTTTGGATATGACTTCCTAAGAATTTCAGAAACTGTTGTGATTTAAGAACCAGTCCTGTGTTTAAAAAAAAACTATCTTCAAATCCTTTTGTGTTTTCTTCCCAGTCTTTGTCAGTTCTAATCCAGCATATATCAATAATCCATCATCTGATTAATGCAGATCACATTCCCAGAATATAATCTCTCCCAGTAACATTATTTCCAGTTATTCATTTTCAATATTCTGGCACAAGATCTAAGAAAGATGAAATGAGAACACTACCTGAGCCTCTAAAGTCTTACATTTTCTTCTTATAATTTTAAAATATTGCTATTGTAGCTGTTTTTGATTTTTGATTTTGATTTTGATTTTATTAGATTTCTACCCCGCCCTTCTCCTTGCGGACTCAGGGCGGCTTACAGCCCGTTAAAAACAAGTAAACAAATACAAAAAACATACCACATTTTAAAATCAATTAAAATAAAATATTGCAATAGGCCAATTAGTATCCTTTAAAACCAATAGAAAACTAATTAAAAGTAATACTTAG
>NW_015386424.1:17361-24847 GCF_001527695.2 Protobothrops mucrosquamatus
TCAACAACCTTCGCCACGAAGCGAAGGTTGGAGACCGGGCGATAATTTGCCAGTACATCCGGGTCCAGGGAAGGCTTCTTAAGAAGGGGCCTCACCACCGCTTCCTTCAAGGTTACGGGGAAGACACCCTCCCGTAGAGAGGCGTTGATAATTCCCTGGAGCCAGGCTCGTGTACCCTCCCGGGCAGCCAATACCAGCCGGGAGGGGCACGGATCCAATAAACATGTGGTTGCATTCAGCCCTCCCAGAATCCTGTCCACGTCCTCAGGAGCCACAGAGTCAAACTCCTCCCATATAACAGTCTCAAGACCTGCTTCCGTCTCCTCCCCTGGGGCCACCCAGTCAGAGTCCAGCCCTTCTCGGATCTGAGCAACTTTGTCATGCAGATATTGGGCAAAATCCTCAGCCCTCCCCCCCAGGGGATCCTCCCCCCCCTCAGCTGAAGGAGAGAGCGAGTCACCCTGAAGAGGGTGGCCGGGCGATTATCTGATGATGCAATGAGGGTGGAGTAGTAATTAGATCTCGCCACCCTCATCGCCACTAGGTAGGATCTAACATGCATCCTTACCTGTGCTCGGTCGGATTCGGTACGGGTAGTCCTCCAACCGCTCTCTAGGCATCTTTTCCGGCGCTTCATCTCCCTCAGCTCCTCGGTAAACCAGGGAGCCAGTTGAGATCTGCGCCGGGTTAGAGGCCGCAATGGCACGACTCGTTCCAGTGCTGCGGCGGCGGCCATATCCCAGGCCGCTGCCAAACTTTCAACCGAGTCATGAACTGTGTCCTCCGTAAATGGCCCAAGCTCCGTCAGGAACCTCTCCAGGTCCATCAGGCGCCTGGGACGGAACCATCTAGGCGGTTCCGTCTCCCTGCAGCGGGGGGTAGCGGGCCAGAAGTCCATCCTAAGGAGTGAATGATCTGACCATGACAGGGGCTCAATAACCACCTCCCCTATTTCCAGATCATTCTGCCACTGGCCAGAGACAAAAATAAGATCCAGTGTGTGTCCTCCCGTGTGGGTGGGGGCATGAACTAATTGGGTCAAGTTCAAGGCCGTCATGGAAGCCAGGAACTCCCGAGCCACCGCCGACGATTCGCCCGCCGATGGCAGGTTGAAATCCCCCATGACTATAAGTCTGGGGGTCTCAACCGCCACCCCGGCTATTACGTCAGCCAGCTCTGGCAGGGCCGTTGATACATAGCAGGGAGCCAGGTATATAATCAACAGGCCCACTTGAACCCCTTGCCCCCACTTCACAAGGAGGGACTCTCCACCGTCTATNTGAAATCCCCCATGACTATAAGTCTGGGGGTCTCAACCGCCACCCCGGCTATTACGTCAGCCAGCTCTGGCAGGGCCGTTGATACATAGCAGGGAGCCAGGTATATAATCAACAGGCCCACTTGAACCCCTTGCCCCCACTTCACAAGGAGGGACTCTCCACCGTCTATCTGAGGCACAGTGGTCTCCCTCGGACGTAGACTCTCCCTTATAATGATCGCTACCCCACCGCCCCCACCCCGGGTCCTCGGCTGATGGAATGATATCATAGTCAAAATGGTGGAATAGACGCTGTAATGCAGGGGGGTCAAACTGGCAGCCCTTGTGCCGGATGTGTCACGTGCAGGCCACGCCCATCCCGGCTCAAAGGCAAAAAAAGTGATACATCACGATATATGTCATGACGCGATTGAGTTTGACACCCGTGCTCCAATGCAAAGGCTGGGGATTGCATCACAATGCAGTTTTTTTGCTTTTTTTCCCGTTACAGTTCCCCCATGATGGATATTGCTTCATGAGTTATGCACCAGTAATCTGTTATCCAGCAAACTGATGCAAGTATTCCCTTATGTAGAAGCCAGGGATTTATTTATTTGTAATTTTGATATAAAGACATATATTCATTTAAACTTTCAACAAAGTTAAAAATATATATTTTAAATAGATCTGTTTCCATTGCAAAATGAGATCAATTTTTTTCTACAAACAATAAACATTGCCCCTTTTTGGCAAAACATAGCTGGATTATTGATTATTGGTTATTTTTGTCCTTTCTTTTGCACTGTGGCCATAACACAAAAGAAATAAGAAGCTCTGAAATATAATACTTCCTATTAAAAGCCTTTTAAGAAGCAACAATCAATAGAAAAGGCAAATTCTATTAGGTTTTTTTTTTCCAATAGTGCTTTTTTTTCAGGAACAGAAGTGTGTGGTTTTTCCTTCATCGTCATGAGTTTACCCATGTATTTTATTGCTATTTTATGAGCAATTTTCTGATTATTTTTTTTTCCAGGCTTTGAAGACTGCAGAGGTCTACATCTGATTCCAGACTCATGCAGCTGCTTTCTAAGTTGCTTCCAACCTTCTCCTCATCTATGAGCACGGCTTTTTTTGTTATAGAACGCCCAAAATGGAGTTCCGGCACCTTTTTTGGATGGAACCTTGTAGGGTATGCAAGGCGGGTTGTATGACTTGTGTGAGTTCAGCACCTTTTTTTTTTTTTTTTACAAAAAAAGCACTGTTTATGAGCATGTGCTTTAAAAAGGTTGGGGTTCTTTTAATGATTCAGAACCCAGAGATTAACATATGTGTAATTGAAATGCAATCTGATGTGAGCACAGAAGAAAAAAATATTGTATATAAAAATATATCACCAGGACAAATAGAATTAACATTGATGAAATTAAAGAAGGAAAGATTTAAAAAAAACCTGTATTGAGAAAGAAAGGAAATCCTTTCTTGGCTTGTCATAAATAACAATGAAGGGGGCACCATGATAGACAGCAAAGAAGAAAAAGAAAAACACAGTTTTAATAACTGCATGAATATGATGGGATAGCTGGCTACAGAAAAAACAATGTAATTGAGAAAGCCAATATTACAATCGTATAAAAATGAAAAAGAAAACACTGTTACAAAGAAATGAAAAAAATAAGGAAATAAGCAAGATAGGCAGATGGCTGAAAGAAAGTATTTTTGTGACATAACATCGAAAAGGTGATGTGCTTATTAAAAGACGTTTGGGGTGAAATTAGCAAAAGAAGACAATATTAAACTTTTAAAAAGTATGTAGGTCAATTTACTGTGATTTAGATAAGAGATATAAGTTTAGAAACTGTACTTCTGAATTAAGAGATAGAAAACCTGAAAATAAAAAAAAACCTCACAATATAAGTTCTAATCTTCTGTAGAACATTATGTTTTAAATAAATATAGAACCAGCTCATTTCTGCAGTTCTAGAAATTGCACTCTATTTTCCCATTAAAGTAATTGCCATGAACTATCCTTGTTACAAGAGCAGTGGTCCAGAATTTATTTTGTCTCCAATCAGGTTGCAAACTATATTCTGGTGTCACTAACTACTATTTTGTTTGAAAAGTTCAACTTCTGAAGAAAGATGTCAGGGAGATCCAGCCAATTAAATCAGAAATGACCTGACAATAAGACTGAATTTTACAACTTTGACTTCAAGCACTGTACATTGAGTTTTTTTCCTGTTGTACTGTAACCTACACAAAAACATGTCAAGTGATGGATGAAATGCTGTCACTCTATTGCACATGGATACCTTTTTATATGCTCTTATTTTCCACTGAAAATAATCCATCAGGGTTTGCTTGGAAGAATACTTTACCTCTTTACTGTAGTGTTATTGTTTACCAATAACATCGAATATTAAAAAAGAAGAAAATGCTTTCAGAAATAGAAGTGTATTAAGATGTCAACTTTCTTTCCAAACACTTTAAGAGAGTTAATTTCAAAAATTATGAGATGCCCAATTGTTCATTTTTATTGCCAATTTTGAAACTGTTATAGCAAACAAGAGCTGACTAGAGAAATCCAAATTTCAGTCCTCCCAAATAAACAAAAAATTACTCTTTTAAACTGAGGCAATAGATAAAAGATTTATGGCTAATTGTAAAATAAAGTCAAAGCTTTGTCCTTCCATAATTTTTTTTAAAAAATCTGCACATTGTCTGCCTTCATGCCATAGTATTTCACTTTTTATAGAAATTTCCACCCTCAGATTAAGCTTTTAAAGATAATCTAAGAATAATAAATAAGCATTGCATTACTGGATGTATGTAATTAAAGCTTTTCTTGACATTATTTTTCTTAAAAAGAAATTTGCTCAATTAAGAAACATTTTATATATTTAAAATGTTCCTTTATACAAAGAGGAAGTGGTATCATTTTTAGTTCAGCTCTAAAATTACAGTGAATGCTTAAAATGGTTATTCTTCCTCAAATTATTAACACATAAAATGGATAAAAGTGGTGCTAAAGCTTCCACAATAATTCAGGAAAAAAACTCTCTCATTGTCCATCCAGCCTTGAAGAGCTACTAAAAGGAACATAAGGAGCACATTAAGTTTATATAAAAGCAAAGTACAATCCTCAAACTCAATTACTGTAGCAATTATCAGAATTACAGGTGAACTAAGATACCTCATTATGGGATTTTTATTGCAAAATCATCTTATTTAATTCACACATTGACACAAGCAGAGAGTCCAAGCATCAGCTACAATTTTTAAACCCTACTTTTCTTACTTTTACACTCTTTGTGTCTTGTTCCCTACTTCCAAAGAAAAGAAATGTGGGCTGTAATTATATTAGGTTGCCTTCTAGAAACAATCCCATTTAGTCAACAAACTCTGTTAAATGTTTCTGTTTTGAAAAAGCTAACAGGTGAAACAAATAAAAACTCTGAGATTCTAGGTGTATCAATATATTATTTATTTGTATACCACCCAATCCCCAAAGATTCTGGGCAGCTAAATCTCATCATAAAAAAGTACTTCAATTAAAAAAGAGACAGAAATTTAAAAACAAAGTAAAAAATCAAATCAGAAAATTACAGCAAAATTATTTGCAACCCCACTTCTGATCAAAGCCTTACCTCCTCCTATGTCCTATGAATAGCTAACATCTTTTCCGAAAATCATACTAACAAATATACAAATATTAATCAGTGAATGGGTGGCATATAAATGATTGAATGAATGAATGAATGAATGATTGAATGAATGAATGAATGAATGAATGATTGATTGAATGAATGAATGAATGAATGAAATGACCAGGCTGAGCCTGAGGGAGGGGTTAAATGCATCATCAGTCTCAAGTCCCTTAGTGCCCACAAGAGATCAAAATCCAGTTTAGCTTGAATTCCACTGACTCTTATCTACCACCGTTTTGCTTTGACCATTAGTAGTTCAGATTCTTGTAGAGAGCATACGTTTGCAATAAACTTTTATATTCATTTGAACTACCTGGACTTCCTGATTTTCCCATGCTTGACATCAGATAGATAGATAGACAGACAGACAGACAGACAGACAGACAGACAGACAGACAGACAGACAGACAGATAGATAGATAGATCTAAAGTGGGACAAGTTTGTATTAGATGTATATGAGTTTCCCTCCATCATTTTTCAATTTAAACAAATTCTCTGAGCAATGCAAATGTGCACACATTCATTTTTCTGTTTTTCCCTCTTCCTTTGATGTGTGCTTTGTTTTTATTGACACTTAAGCAACAGTAACTTTGCTCAAAATCTCTCTCTCTCTCTCTCTCTCTCTCTCTCTCTCTCTCTGTGTGTGTGTGTATAAATAACAGGAAAAGACCAGCCCACCCAAATAGGAATGCTGAACTTTAGCTCTTATCTAGGCATCATCATCATCATCATCATTTTCATTGCATATTGGAATGAAATTATTTGAAGCAGTACCTTTTACAGTTTAAATCCTACATTGCTTCCTCCCCCTTTTCCACAGCTTAATGGACACCTTGCTTTGCACTTCTGATGTTCAATATGACAATTAGTTATTGATGCAATTGGTATTCCTGCTAATTCCTAACATCTTTCTCACACAGTCTTGTAAATTTGTATAAATAATTAACATAATAAGTATGCCTGCAGAACACAACAAGCAATCCAAGAAACACACTTTTAGGAATTGTAACACACCATTTCAGAATAGTATTTTATATTGTACCAAATGCTTAATATCTTATGTGATTTACATTCCTAAACACAGCAATTCCAAAGAGAGGACAACCCTTTTAAACTTGGTCTCCTTCCTCATTCTGGTTCTGAATGCCTACAGCTCTCTGACTATATATAAGGGCAGTTGATAAGAGAAAGGTGGCATAGCATGAAGAGAGTCTTCCTATATTGTCTTCCTGTACATGACTGAACTTCCCTGTCTCCAAGCAAGAGGATTGGTACAATATAGGTTGCCTTGGAGCAAGATGGGCAGCAAATTTAATAAATAAACGTATGTATGTATGTATATATGTATGTATGTGTGCAGGTAGTCCTCAACTTACAACCAGTTGCTTACAACCATTCAAAGTTACGATGAATCTACCTTGGGACTACTTATACCCCAGATTTGAAGTTCAGACTGCCCTCCTGCTGAAGTCACATGACAAACTTCCAGTCTGCATTTACAGCTATTTACAGTGCCCTGCAGTCATGTGACCACATTTTACAACAGTTTTGTTGAAAACTGGCATTTAGTTCCAATTTTCATGGCAGTCCATTAGTTGACTTAATGACTATGGCAGCCACTTCCTAACTACAGTGTTCACTTAATGACTTCTGCAAAAAAAAAGTTGTAAAATCAGGTTGGTCAGATTTTTTGACTATCATGACTTTTCATCACGATGAGCAGACTCTGTTACTGTCGTTAAATCAAAGGTTACCTGTATAGTGGAAAGGATGCATTTGATTTGGAATATATGCCAAATTTTCACATATAATATCAGACCTTTTTTCCCAGTGCAACACTATGCACCTAGTATATGCACCTGGCATATTTTGCATAGTTTGAATAATTTATAACATTTTTTATTTTACAAACTAAGATGAATAAACTTTCCAGAAAATTTAAGTGGATCTTGAGCTTTTCCACTTAGTCTCTTATAATTATGCTTACAATTTTGTTCCTGGAGTTTAAATTTATAGAGTTTATAATTTACATTTATAAAGAGATCAGAGACACAAAGAAGTTTAAAATGTTGAAACAATTTTGGGCATGAACAAAAGAGCACTATAAACTACCAAGATCAGCTTCAAGAGAATTACTAAGTTTAGAATCAAGGTCCTGGATCTATCATATTAACTTTCTCCCAGCTATTAAATGATCATCAAATTCCTTTGTGGGCAGAAATATTGTCACATTGAAATGTGGGCCTCTCTTTCATTCAATAAGTAGATTAGTAGCATACATACAGTGATATGTGATTTTAAAAACTAAGAACCATGAAAGTACATATAATAATAATAATAATAATAATAATAATAATAATAATAATAATAATAATAATAATAATAAAGTTGGAAGGGACCTTGGAGGTCATCTAGTCCAACCCCCTGCTCAGGCAGGAAACCCTATACCATTTCAGACAAATGGCTGTCCAGTCTCTTCTTAAAAACTTCCAGTGTTGGAGCATTCACCACTTCTGGAGGCAG
>NW_015386424.1:24947-45609 GCF_001527695.2 Protobothrops mucrosquamatus
TTTCGGGCGTCTTGGAAAATAGCTTGACTCCCTCTTCTTTGTGGCAGCCACTGGGATATTGGTATACTGCTATCATGTCCCCCCTCGTCCTTCTCTTCATTAAACTAGACATACCCAATTCCAGCAGCCGTTCCTTATATGCTTTACCCTCCAGTCCCCTAATCATCTTTGTTGCTCTTCTCTGTACTCTTTCTAGAGTCTCAACATCTTTTTTACATCGTGGTGATCAAAACTGGATGCAATATTCGAAGTGTGGCCTTACCAAGGCATTGTAAAGTGGTATTAATACTTCACGTGATCTTGATTCTATCCCTCTGTTAATGCAGCCCAGCACTGTGTTGGCCTTTTTGGCAGCTGCAGCACACTGCTGGCTCATATTTAAATTATTGTTCACTAGGACTCCGAGGTCCCTCTCACAGTTACTACTATTGAGCATATGACGTTATAGATCTCAGATATGATCATTGAAGCCTATTCCTTTATGCAAGAGATCTCAATTGATTTGTTCTATGATCCATTTGTTTGTTTTCCTGGCTATCCACAACATTCGTGGGAATCTTCTCCAAAACCAAATCTCTCTATACTCATTCTACCCTGCTTCTTCAAAGTCCAAATCATTTCCATACTTTTGCTAAAAATAACCTACACGAATATGAAGTCATTAGGAGCTAAGCTTAAATCTTGTTCGTATGATATAGATCTGAGACAAGGATAGAAATCTTTGCTCCAGGGCTACTAGAAGAAAGTAGAACCATTTTGGGAAGAGAAAATATGTAAATCCTTCAAGATTTATTAATCATACCCAGTGAGAGAGGTGAAAAGTATTACATATCTTCTCCTCTGTAAGTTTTAACCTTAACCATTATAATCATAGTTTGATAGATTCCTATTCCATATTTTGAATATTACAATAAACTATTGCTGAAGTATTATAAAATCAAACCTAATTTAATTGGAAATTCTTATGTTTAGCTTATTTATTTTCATGACTGATTTATTATACCATTACTGGTGTTATTATTTTGTAATGACCTCTATTCTACTGTTCACAGAGAAAGTTATGTCAAAGTGTGAGTGTTATTACTTAGATAACTGAATAGATAGGACAAAAAGAGAAAATGATGGTGAGAAGGAATGACATTGGCAACTGCTTTCCTGAACCACAGAATCTCTGGATCATTTTGTTGTAGATTCACTTGTTGAGGTATCTCTCAACAGTTCCAGTGCTTGTTCTCATAAAAACTGTATTGCAACTCCCTGAATTTACAGAGAATTTTATTTGGAAGTCATAGAATAAGACAGCAAAAGGAAATAAGAATGCACAAGGTTTGTACATGTTGATGTACATACCAAGAATTAATTGTTTCCTATTATGTTGAAAGATGACCAGCCATCATCTAGTTTAATATGGCTATCTTATGATTCATTATCTATTCCTAGTGGAGATGCTGATTTTAAATGATATGTGCATTGCATACCCATATTACACATGCATTTGGGATAATAGTTAACCTATGAAGATGAAAAAAAAAATTGGCCACATCCAGCTTTCTCTCAAGCCCTTTCCATCCCATCAGAAAGTATCAAGATTATTTGCAGAATTTCAGTGAATAACAGCTGTGCAATTTTCAGTAGAATTTTAGCCAGAAATTTAAAAAAAGCAAAATGTGCTTTAAAAAAAATCAAAATTAATTCCAGCCTTTTTCACAGCTATTACCATTCCGTTCTAATGTCCAAATAGTACAGGCTTCCAGAATTTGTTTTTTAAAAAATGAACTGACCTTTATCACAAAAAGGCTACTTGTCATTGATGTAGAAATTACAAAAGACAGATGTTATATTTTATGATGCTGTGCAGATGGAAAACAAAAGCGCTTTTCTCTTTTATAAATCAGATAACATAATTTTTAAAAGAAAGACATGGCTTGGAGGTACAGAAAGAAGAACAAAAGAAGATTGAAGAAATTTGGATTTTATTTTTTTTGCATTTCCATATTGATTATAATACTGCAAGGAACATCAGACAGAGCACCATAATAAGTACATGGAACAAAGAGATAACTTATACAAAGCAGCAATCAGCTACTGCGTATTTAGATGAAAATGAAACATTTCACATAAGTTGAAAATCCTTTGATTTTAAAAAAAAAGCTTTATATCAACAATAGGTAGAATCAATTTCGTATTAAAGTCTGCAGCTTGTGAAACTAAAGTAGCCTTTTTTTGGTCTTCTGAATTAATTGAAATTTTTGGTATTTTTAAAAAACTTTATTTTATTGATAATGAACCTAACACATCTTTGATCTTTGCTTTGATCCCAGACCTAATTTGGAATTAATCAATGGCAGAATAAAGGGAAGAAAACACACAGTAATTATAAGAGCAATAAAAGTGAATATCTTATTAGCAGAGAAGACATAGATCCAAATGGCAGAAAATGAAATTTCCACAGAAAACATGAAAAGGAAAGAGATAAATTGGTTGCTATTTGGCAGTGAGCTGGCACAGTCATGTATGTATGTGGTAATGTATATATGATTTGATTCACAACAACAGATTGCTTTCATTGAAATTATTAGCCTCAACCGGCTATCCGTGTTTCTTTGGATGGGAGATCATCAGGGAATACTACAATGGAAGGTTAGGCTAGAAATCAAATTACATCTGAAAGAAGGCCATGGCAAATATATCCATACTGTTGCCAAGAAACCATATGAGTGTGTCCACAGAATCATCAGGAACTAAGTTCAATTCAAAGGAGGATTTTACTAGTACCCTTTAACGTGCTACAGCAATGGTTCTCAACCTATGGTCCGTGGACCCGTGGGGGGTCCGCAATGTCATCATAGAGGCTTGAAGAAATGTTATGATTTAAATCTTGAGTTAAGTCTTAGGGGTTGCGGGCCATGGCCCGCAGCCACAAAAGATATTTAAAGAGGGGGGTCTGTGGTAAAGAAAAGGTTAAAAACCACTGTGTTATAGGGTTGGGGCCAGCAAAAGAAGTTTTCCTCTTCCTTGGCTTAAAGAAGAAGAGTATTCCCAGAACAAGGCAATAAACAAAGGTTATATATACAGAGATCTGAGGAAGAATGGCTTTCTGACAGTTCTACTTTTAATCTACTTAGATCAAGGGTCCCCATCCCCCGGTCTGTGGACTGGTACCGAGCCACAGCATGCCAACAACCGGGCCACACAAACAAGCAAAGCCCCATCTGTGGGATGCAGGCAGCACACAAAACCACGCACTCTCTGATCCGTGGAAAAACCTTTCTCCACGAAACTGGTCCCTGGTTAGATAATCCTCTTCCCACTCTCTATAAATGATATTGTAAGATAAAGATGCTGGAAGTTAAAACACTGACTCAGAATTTGTTAAGAGGTGCCTCTATTCTGAACCAAGTATTTTGCAATGTACCTCTGTGCAGCAGCTTCTCTAAGACAATTCTCAAACGATGAAGTGTTGATGGTGAAATTTCATACTTGTTTACATCTATCACTGGAAGTTGTTGACACTTCCCAAATACTCCATCTGCAGAAGGAAAGGAGAAAATTAGGATATAAATAGAAAAGGAAATAATGTTATTCTGTGTTACCTCTAATACTTCAAGAAATTTGTATTATCCTTTTATAATGTTTTCCACTTCCACAAAATGCAAAATAAAATGTGGGGCATTTCTATTATTCAACCTTCCATTCTTTTTATCTATGCTCTCATCCTAAGCAATGCCAAAGCAAAAAAATAAGATAAATATTCCTTGTCAAAACCAGAATGCAAAGGAAACACTGATGTTCATTCTCAGAAGTAGTAATTTCTCTCCCTTCCTCCCTCCCTCCCTCTCTCTCCCTCTCCCTCCCTCTCTCTCTCTTTCTCTCAATACAGAAAACTCTGGAGTGGTAAATGAATGTTGAATCAATAATAGACAGCCAAAGCCAGCTTAATGTAGTGCCGTCTAATGAATGCAATAAAAGGGTGCTGCTCACACAACAATGAGATATTAATGAAACCTAATTTATTTAGCTCCATTCCATTTGCCTAAAATGACAGACTCTTCTCATCAAACTCTTTTCATATCACACCTTCTAATTAATTTAGGTCCTAATTAGTCTTTATTTAAAGAATTGTTCATTTCAAGACAAGCTTCCTGTGTGGGGGGAAGATAGGCAGTGGAGGGGAGTTCAAACATAAAATTACCTTTCTCCCTTCCATACAAAAAACTAATTTAGAGACTACGTGTTTAGAGCACCTTCTGACCATCTGCAGCCCTAGGTTTTTAGAAAAGGAAAGAGAGATGCATTTATTGTTGTTCTCTGCTGTATACAGTGATCCAAAGAAAACCATTCAAATGCAACAAGTTTAATTAGCATGCCGTTCTTTCTACAGCGTGTTTTAATTTAGTAATTACTGCAGATAGTGCATTTATAATCAAAAGGGACAGTGAAATTTGACTAGCAGAACCTAATATTAAGAATTAATTTACAAGTATCTTTTTCTGTGGGATTTCAACCACATGAAACAATTTTAAAAAAATCTTTTCACCATGCAAGCAGTACATCTGTAATTTATGAAATGCAGAAATAATAATACTGATAAAGACCTATATTATAGAGTGTATAGGTTTATATTAGGCTAATTACTTCTGCATTTTAAGAATGGAATAAATGATTAACCTAATATTCTTGGGAGGCAATTTAAAATAAAGAAATCACAAAACTTTCACATCATATTTCTGAAGCACAATGTCAGCAAAATTAGCTCCCAATTTTTGTGTTTTATCAAAGACAAAGGGGTTTCTACACTAAATCAAAAATCTTGCCATGCCACATATTTTGCATTAGAAAAATACTTCCTAGTATTTTCATTGCAATACTTTTCATTGCTTACAAGAACAAAATGACTCTTTAATATTTCATACTATAGCATTAATTGTATATCAGTGATAACACAGAATATCCACCAAATTGCAGCAATGTGATACAAGTATGTTGTATGCATATGCATATTTATGGATCCAAAGACTTATTTTATATTCAGTATTGATCAGTCAGGTGGCAATTCTGAATCAGGCAAGATGTAATTATCTGAATATTTAAACCTAAAATATACTGTACAGATTCTGAATTATATTACAGAGCAGCTTTTCTCAACCTTGACACTTTGAACATGTGTGGACTTCAACTTTCAGAATTCCCTAAAGATCACAGAGGAACTCTGGGAATTGAAGTCGACACATCTTCAAGCTGCCAAGGTTGAGAAACGCTATTACAGAAGATCAGTAAAAAGGTGGATGTGAACTATGTAACTTTTAGCCTTGATCTTTACAGTTCGTTAGACTCTCTAATAAACACATTCTTTAATCAATAGGTTCAAGGCCCTTTCTAGGATACAGAACAAACTTGCCTGAAAAGCCATTCAGAATTTTGAAAATGTCTCTATCAGAAGCTCCTTCTTGAGAACTAAGTCCTCTATAGGGAAGATAGTCGGAAGGAGAAGGAATGTTGTGTGTATTTCTGTGTATGTGCGTATGCACTATAGTTATCTCTAGATTATACAGGGTTTTACAAAAACACCCAAACTATTTTATAGAACATTACTATGATTTAATCTAATTCCACTTAAGGTATCCTCCTTTTTTGCCTAACAGAGCATTGTTTTAGTTCCTCTTCTTTCCAGAGTCAGAATTTCGACATCGCAATAGCAGTAGCACTTAGACATATATATATATATACCACTTCCCAATGCTTTACAGCCCTCTCTGAGTCAGAGTCAGCCTATTGCTCCCCAACAATCTGGGTCCTCATTTTACCGACCTCGGAAGGATGGAAGGCTGAGTCAACCTTGAGAATCAGAAGATGTAGCCTGCAGTACTAACCCCTGCCAATGTCAAAGAGTCACTTTGTATAGTGAGATGGGCAGCATACAAACAAACAAACAAACAAATAAATAAATAGCACTCCCTAAGAATATGGCCCATATATAATGAGTACAATGATCCCCCTCAGGTTCCAACCAGCCCCTCCTTTGAGGTCTTTGGTTCTGATGTAACCAGTGTCTGGGTATGAGTAAAAATAAAAATTAGGTAGCTGCTGCTACCACCAACCTTTCGTTTTAAACTGAAAATTAGAAGATCTGGAAAACTACAGGATGAGTTTAACATTTAACTTAAGATTAGGTACTAGATCAGATGGCCAAGCACTGTATTTCTCCGACAGAAGAGAATATTTGTTGCTCATACTTGAATTATGGGTCCTTGGTGCTCTCTGACTTGGTTGGCTTTTTGCAGACGTTTCATTATCCAGCTAGGTAACATTATCAAGTGATATTTGCTCTCATTTATTATACTAGAAGCTTGCCCTGTCACCGCTGGTGGAAGTGGACTTGGTGATTTCTTGATTGGGCTGTTGTTTACTGTTAGCTTGTTTGTCTGAATTGATAGTTTCTTGACTGGGGTATTGTTTGCTTCATGAGTGTTGGTCTAGTATTAACAATTAATAGAAGTGTGATTTAAAAGTCTATGGCTCACCACTATATCCAGGGTTGCCAGAGTGGCTCTTTTAACGCTATATTCCAGACATTTGGGGGTTTCTTTCAATTTGGTCAGCATCAGAAAATTCATTTTGCTTTTTGGCTTTTTACCACCAAGAGTCTAGGCAAGAAGGCACTGCTAACCCGGCAAGTAAAAAGTGTGTGAGGAAGGCCATCCCAGAATCAATGTTTGCCTGGCTCCGCCCACACCCCCTGGGAGAGAGAAAAACAAAGGCAAAAGGTGGGTTGCTTTGTGCAGCAATGGAGCCACAGGAAGCTTCCCTTTTAATCTCCATCTCGCTCGTCACCATACACAGCATACCACCTTCGCCCTTACTTGCCTAATAACCCCTGTCAGTAATGCTTAGTGGAGAGAATAGTTTCTCTCGAATTCTCTATTAAAAGGAAGGCAAGAAACAGAATGCAGCTGCATCTTCTTGATGCTATTGTGATAGTCAGGGCAGAATTATTGCTTTCAAGCAAATGGTGTGAAGTCTTCACTGCATCTCCAGAAGTGCTAAAAAAAAAAAAAGCCCTTCACATCAGACACAGTTTATGCCATATATTTCAGTGGGGAAGATAGTAATGACCTGGACCTGGAGATTTTCATATGATGTATGAAAAATATCTTAAAATTGGTTTGGCTTTTTTTCTAGTATTGCTTGACTTTAAATTAAAATTCTAATCTAGCAACCCTGATTACATTTTATATTTCCTTCTCTAATGTTTTGGCTCCACTCTTTAGTATTGTGGTTTTGTAATGACAGGGACTCCTTACTTAGTGACCACCTGTATAATATTCCTCAAAGTTCTGGCCATCACAGCATTCCTGCAATCATGTGATCACCATATGCAACTTCACTGCCAGCTTCCAACAAGCAAAATCAATGGGAAAGCCAATAGGAAGACACAACTTGCAGTTATGTCATGTTGTACTTAACAGCAATAGCAATTGCACTTAGACTTATATTCTGCTCCATAGTGCTTTGAGCGGTTTACAATGTTAGCATATTGCTGTCAACCATCTGGGTCCTCATTTTGCTGACCTTGGACGGATGAAAGGAGTCAACCTCCAGCCCTATCAGGATTGAACTCCAAATTGTGGGCAGAGTTAGCCTGAAATACTGCATTCTAACCAGTGTACCACCAGGGCTTAACAACCCCTCATGATTCATTTAATGATTACAACAACTGCCAGAATTACAGTCATTTGTCAGTGCGGTCATATGATTTTTTTTGTTTGCTTGTTTTATCAATGCATCTCTGAGCTGTATGCATTAGAATTCATAAGAATTACTGTTTGTTTTCTTTTATGCAGTGAATGAATTTCTTTAAAATTTGTTTTATTGTTCTTCCTCAAAGAGCTGTTGCTTAATTTATAAATAAGGGATAACCCAATAAGGCAGTGTTTTTTAAACTTGGCAACTTTAATATGTGTGGACTTCTTCAATAAAGCTAGCTGGGGAATTTAGGAAATTGAGTCCACATATTTTAAAGATGCCAAGTTTGAAAAACACTGCAATAAGATATTATTGATTGCACTCACCTAATTTTAACAGTCTAATAATCCCACATGATAAGAAAACAGTTCTATTAAAAGAACATGATTCCTGGTTTGAAGTGAGATTGATGCCCTCCTAAACACTTCTTAAAGGAGCTTTTCTCTCCCTATAAATCAAGATCACTCTGTATTTCAGCGTCCAGAATAATCTTTATTTCAAGACTTTGGGGCTTCGAGTGGCCCACATTAATAATCTTAGAAATTAAAAACTTTGAATATCTTCCAATACATGGTTTGTTTGCAAAGTGCCCATTTACCCAACTTTACTCATCATGGCTTATGACTCCTTTGCATTATGTGCAAACCAAGTCATGATAATTAAAAAAACAAAATTAATATAATTCAGAAACCCAGTCATACAATGCAATCCTGTTCAATTACAGGTTTAATTAAAATATATTGCAGAAAGGGGGATTTTTTTGCAAATAGTTGCAAATGGACCTTCAGAGTTGCTTACTGAATATTTTAAACAGAGACAACTTCTATATAAAATTATCTTTTACTTACTCTTTTACCAAAACTGTTATCATTTTTCTTTTCTTAATTATGGGCTGGGTTAGTATAACATGTTATTCTAAAATGTGCAAGGCAAGTTTATTATTTAGGATGCTAAGCAAACTCAGACACGTGTGCTAATTCAAACTCGCGATGTCACATGACATCGCGTGACGTATCGCGACTTTTCCCCCATTGCTGGCAATGTGGGCGCAGTTTCGGCGTAATGCATCTGGCCCACAGGCCTGCAGTTTGACATGCCTGGATTAGCCAAACGCAAATACTGCAGCCGTTCTTCATATGTTTTAGTCTCCAGGCCTTTAATCATCTTAGTTGCTCCTCTTTGTACTTTTTTTCAAAGTCTCAACATCTTTTTTGTTGTATGTTGACCAAAATTGATTGCAGTATTCCAGGTGTGGTCTTACTAGGGTTTATTAAAGCAGTATTAATACTTATTGTGATCTTGATTCTATGTCTCTGTTTATACAACTCAGGATTGTATTAACTTTTTGGCTGCTGCTGCACACTGCTGGCTCATATTCAAGTGATCATCCACTAGGATCCAAGGTCCCTCTCATAGTTACTGTTTTTGAGCCAGGTTTCACTTAATCTGAACTTCTACCTTTGATTTTTCCTGTTTAAATGTAAAATTTTGCTCTTCTCCATATTAAGTTTCATTTTGTTGGATAGGGCCCACTGTTCAAAATTGTCAAGATCTTTTTGGATCCTGAACTTGTCTTCTTAGATGTTGGTTATTCCTGCCAACTAATCAAGGAGAGAAGCAACCTAGAATTAAGAAGAAGTGTCCTGACAGTTGGAATAATTAATCAGTGGAACAACCTGCCTCCAGAAGATGTGAATTCTCCAACATTGGAAGTTTTTAAGAAGAGACTGGACAGCCATTTGTCTGAAATGGTATAGGGTTCCTGCCTGGGCAAGGGGTTAGACTCGATAACCTCCAAGGTCCCTTCCAACTTTATTATTATTATTATTATTATTATTATTATTATTATTATTATTATTATTATTATTATTATAGAAAGTCAAGTTGTTGTTATTATTATTATTATTATTATTATTATTACTACTACTACTACTACTACTACTACTACTATCTAGCCAGCACTATCCTATGTGTATTTTAAATTCAATTCTTCAGTGTTTAACAAAAAAATATTTTCTGAAACATTCATTGAAAAAAATTAAAAATGATTATTCTTCCAAATTATTCCTCATACTGCCATTGCTTTTTAACTTATTGTTATTTCAACTGACAATGTTACAAATCTGTATTTTTAACATTTGTTTAACCATGTTTATAGCAAGTCCAGCCCAAAAAAGATTCTAATCAGCTATAATTTGTTGACAAATCTTGTATTCCTCTTAACTGCAATGTGTTTCTGGTCCTAGAAATATCTCATAAATCTGCCTTCAGATTTCTGGTGAATGATATTCTGTATTATGCTTAGCAGATTCCAAGGGTTTTTTTTCTGTTTGGGATGATTCATCCATGAATTTAGCACTTGCTATTCAGATCCACTGAATCTTGCAATTTTGCTTCACTGAAGTGTTAAAGAGATGGTTTGGCTTTTGTATTAATGTTGAATTCTAATAAAAGGGAGAACATATTTCCTCTACTTCAGGTTTAACATTTTCTTACCTAGATTATATTTTTATATCACAAAACCATTAAACTGTTATAAACTGTGATAAAGCAATATTATTTGGATATTTTGGTAGTGCAAAAAGCACAGCACAGACTATGGAGATATTCCTGAGGTTATTGATTAAAAATACAGCTATTTTATTATTATTAGCTACTTTTGTGTATTTATTCATTTCCAGCATTCCAGTGCCTACTGCAAAATATCTTCATTGAACTGGCACCACCAATATTATCCCTAAGCTATTTGAAACTGAGATATTATTATTATTATTATTATTATTATTATTATTATTATTATTATTATTATTATTATTATTATTATTATTATTATTAAACATGTTTGAATAAAAGTACTACCGATTATTATATATTAATATCCCATCCTCAACACTTATTCTGACAGACAGCAGAGCTTTGATATGATCTGAACAGCATCCACAAATCTACTATGAAATGAAATAGCTTTTGGCTTGGAGTAGTAGGAAGGGTACCAGCCAGAATATTATCTTATGAAAATGAGCAGCCTTTCTCAAAAAAATATAGCAGTTATTTTATTCTGGAACTAGAAGAAAATAATTTAAGCTTCGATGCAGTGAGCTGAATGGAAGCAGAGATGGTTAATGCAGTGTCCTAAACTCTGTCCAGACAACCTGGCACCCTCTTCCTGGCTGGATTCATAATGGGAGCTACTGGTTCACATTTGAGGATAGAAAGACAGGCATCAGCCAAGCAGCAAAATGGAGGCAGGTTATCTATGGCAGCTAATCTCTTCAATCAACAGCTCCCAGCCCTGCTCAACAACCGTTGCCAAGTAACAGTCCAGGGTACCCTTATCAGCTTCCTAATGTTTCATTGACTATTCAGACAAGAATAGAAAGCGGTGACATGGAAGCTTATAAGCAGCACAAAATAAAACTGGCACATGATGGGCAGCAGAGGAAGAAAAATCTTTTAGCCTTCTCTTTATCTGGGTTGTCAATGGATATTGCTTTAAAAAAAAAAAGAGTACATTTTTTTTCTCCATTCATTCTAAGCCACAAAAACAGACTGTGCTGGATGAGAAGAGGGATATACATTTGCATAAGTAAGGTTCTTCTAGTTCTCCTTGGTGAGCTGCTTATTCACATCCAGCAATTCCTTTTATAGAAACTGTTTCTCAGTTGTCTGTTTAGGGCCCATCAGAATGTTTGTGACCATTGTTTGCAAAGAGTAAATGTCAAATCAACAATGTTGTGTTATCTGTATCATCGATTCTATCACAGACTGGTACACATTTTCCATCTGAGTTGTCACTTGACATTTTTTTTCTTTTTCTATTCTAGGACTTTTTAAAAAAAAAATCTTCTTGGGTACTTTTAATGAATCTTGAATAAGTTGCTTAAAATACACTAGGTTTAATGAGGGCATATAAGCTCAGTGGTCATCATTCTCTCTTCAGAGAATAAATTTTTAATTTATCTAATTAATTTTCTAATACTCTGCATTTCTTTGAAGCTACAAAACCTCATATTGTGATACAGGTATTCCTTGAGTTACAAACGTTCGCTTAGCAAAGGTTCAAATTGATAACATCCCCGAAAAAAGTACTTATGACTGGGTCCCCAAGTTACGGATGTTGCAGCACCACAGCGGTTATTCATCCTTACGAACAACGCTGCAACGTGCTCCTTTGGTGCCAGGCCTAAGAGCCCCGTGCTACCCAAGCTCGCCTTCTGCATGCCTTGGGTGCTGCAGCCCTTGCTTAGACAGGCAGAGAAGTGCCGGCTGGCCTCTCCCCTTCTTCCACTGAGCCCCAGTTTCCCTCACAAGCAGGCCCTGCCCTGCCCTGCCATTCACTGGAGCTCCTTGTTTGCCAGACACACTCCAAGGCTCGTCTTGCTCTGCCTTTGCTCTGCTCTCACCACTCCACTTTTGGAGCACCGGGAGCAGGCAAAGAAACAGTGGCAAAGAGGCCGAAGGGGAGACAGCTGGCTGGACCATGGAGACCTTTGAAAGGGGTAGCAATGGGGAGGGGGTCAGGGGAGGACTTGGGTGGTTGGAGGCACTAGGCTCCCCCATAGTCTTCCCCACCCTGAGGGACCTCATGAGCACTTAATGGCCTGCGCATTTGATTAACGAATGCATTGGGTAAAGCAGGGAGGGATCACATTCATTTAATATGATCCAATTAATGAATCCTCGGGTTATGAATGTAATTGGCAGGCTCTATTACATTCGTAACTTGAGGATTACCTGTACTAGTCCTCAATTTATGCCTGGTCACTTAAAGACTATTTGAAGTTACACCAGACCCTCCCAAAAACTACTTACAACCCATTTTCAAAATTATGACAACCACCCCCTCTGTGGTCCTATCATCACATTTGGGCACTTGGTAACTGGTTCATCTTTACGTTTGCAGTATCCTGCAGCTATGTGACCACAATTTGTGACTTTTTGGGCAGTTTATGGTGTTTATTTCTAGTTTCTGGCAAAAAAGAAAATGGGGAAAATTTATTCACTTAATTGCAGCCTTTGTTTATCAAACATTACTAAAAGTGTCAAAAAAATCAGATCATGTGATGTCTCAATTTATGTGATGTCTCAATTTATGACTGCAATGACTTACAACTGTTAATTCCAGGCTCAATTACAATTGTAAATCAAGGATTATCTATCTATCTATCTATCTATCTATCTATCTATCTATCTATCTATCTATCTATCTATCTATCTATCTATCTATCTATCTATCTATCTATCTATCTACCTACCTACCTACCTACCTACCTACCTACCTATCTATCTATCTATCTATCTATCTATCTATCTATCTATCTATCTATCTATCTATCTATCTATCTATCTATCTATCTATCTATCTATCTATCTATCTATCTATCTATCTATTTCAATGTTTCAGCTAGGAAATTCTGGGAGTTGAATTTCATCCATCTGAAAGTTGACAAGGTTGAAAAACACTAATATACATAATTAGATGGTTGGATACTAGACACTAAAATGTATTATTTTTGGAGGATCCCAGGTTGGAGAAGTCTGGTCTAGAGCATGTATAAATAGCATTTTCTTGCAATCATTCATTCAGCAACTCTTCAAAGTTATTTATTACTGGTCCCCCAAAGTCACATGATCAAAACTCAGGTGCTTCTCAGCCCACTTGCATATATACCCATAGGGGCAATTCAACTCTCCCCACAGCCTATCTCCCCACAGGAATGCCCTTTTGGATCCCTGCCCTCCACGGCTCTTATTACCCAAACTGACTTTTGTCATCTTCTTGTTCCCACTGCTGACCTAGCCTGCTCAACCCAGCCCTTTGCGAGGCAGCTACTGGCCACGTCAGGCTTTCTTTCCCAGGTGGCACATGCTGATTTCCTCATAAATCCTAGGGAAGATGGTCTCACATGGCCAACAGCTGTTTCACAAAGAGCCAAGGTGTGCATCCCTTAGCAGCAGCAGGGGCAAAAAGCCATGAAAGGCCAACTGGGGTGGCAGAGCAGAGGGTGGAAGGGGTCCCATAATGCAGGATAGGGAGGACAGCTATGATGGGGCAGTTGCAAATTTCTGGGTGCCTGTGGTTTTGTTTTCAATTCAAATGGGGAAATACTGTTATCTACATCATAATTTTATATGCAGATGGTTCTGCCGAATGTCCAATCTCTTGCTATTTTTAGTGAAGACAGAAAATACAATCAATTCAGTATAAACTGAAAAGTTCATTGTTGAAACTTTTATTTAGAGTGTTCTATTGACAACAAGAAATACAAATCCAGCAAAGTGAACATGAAAAGGAATTCAGACAAAAAATTGCTACTGTAAATCATGGCTTTAAAAACTTGAGTTAGTTATTACACAAAAATTCAGTCAATGTATGAAAAACTGGTTTAAAGAAAACAGGTTTTATAGCTGAAATATCAACAGTTTTTTCAATCTTTAAGGTTTTAATTCCCGGGAGTGTGGGAGACCCAACATTACTGAGCTCTATTTAGGATTAAGCATGCAGCTTTCAATCTTGGACAGACTTACTACATACCAAATCATTATGAATAAGGAAAGAGCTAAACCAGGGTATCTCAACCTTGGCAACTTCATGACTTCAACTCCCAGACTTCAGACTTCAACTCCCAGAATTCCCCTGCCAATCTGTTGTCTGGGGAATTCTGGGAATTAAATTCATATATCTTAAAAGTTGCCAAGATTGAAAACATTGAGCTGAACTATTACTTGCATTTTGAGGCAAATTCATTTGGGATGCTTTCTTTTATATACAACAAGGCTCCCCTTAACCAGACATCTATTATCAGTCACAATTATCTCAATTCCCTGTATATTGACATGTAGCCCCACATCAAAATAAGCCAGCATAAGAAGCATTCTTGCTTAGCTAAACAACTAATTATCCAAATGTTTTTATTTGTTTTCCTGACCACTTGGAAAAAATAAGACTTAACTGATGTACAAATTAGCAGCCGGAAAATGTATCTCTACCAAGATCCAACAGGTCTGCCCATTATAACCAAGTAAAACAGCTTAATGGGAGGATACAAAATAATGTGGGTCTTTGGTTATCTAGCACTATTAAATCACCTTTTTTATAAACATACTAAAACACTTTGCCTAAGGGTGGGTAGGGAGTATCTACATCTTTCAAATAATTTCTGCTGCACTTCAGGTCTGGTGTTTTAAAAGCTTCAGGATAATTTCTGTAAAACCAACATGGATCATCTTTAATTACTATGTTGCAACTACGGTTATTTAAAACCACAGTCTCAGAATAGTGGATGACAAACATTAATGAGCAGTAATGCACACATGGTATTGTAAATGAAAGGATAATGAAAGCAATTTATTTGAAAATTAAAATATGATTAAGAATGGCAGTCTGAACCAGAGCCCAGATGTGTGGAAAAAAGCAACTAGCATGCAACCAGACTCTCATTAATTTAAGGACCTTGTGAAATTGCTTTCCTTTCTCTGACAGTTTTTAATATACAGTAAGTTAGCTAACAGAAAGTATATGTAGCCCAGACGCATTAAATGAAGTGATTTAGAGATATACAGAAACATATACTCTCAATTCTATATTCAACTTGTACTCAGCCATTCATAACACAAAACTGCTTAGAAAAATATATTACTACACTATATAGTTTAATCCACGGGATAAACCAGTAAAGGCCACCAGCTTTGTATTTAAATCAACACTACACTACCCTCTCCTGATTTTGCTTCATTCTGTTTCAGGATCAGCTCTGATTCAGCGGCAGATCAGCTAGTATACTGATATCATCTTAACAGTTTGATATCAAAACATGTTTGTTGGCATCTATTTGTATAGAACTGCTGCTAGAAAAAATAAAACGATGTCTCACCAAATTAGCCACCCCATTTTACAGTAAATTATTATCATTACCTAAAGTCCACTGATTTTTAAATAAACCTATAGCAATTACTTCCTTTAATGGGGACATATTTGAACACTGAATATAGGGACATCAGAAGCTGAAGCCTCAAGGAAGATAATTCCCATTATTCCTTCTTTTCTTTAAAAGACTAGGAGACATATAATATGACCTGAATCAAAGGGAAATGAAGCAGAGGAAAAATGAGAGAATATAAGACTATAAAACTAATCACTTAATATTCCCCTGGGAGCAAGTCATCTCAGACACCCTCAAAAATACCTATAGTCTTGAAAGCGCTATCCCCAGTGAATTAATTAGTCAGAGGAGGTCAGTTTTAGTTATATTAGCTATTTAATATGGTCACAGGATATAACACAAAACTAGATTCTATTGTATGAAATGAGAAGAAAAATACTGAATGTTCAACATGATAAACTCATTGATTATGTTTTTTTATTCCAAATCTGTCTCAAATTGACAGTTCGCATTAAAGATTTTGCTGTTAAAAATTAGCATCTAAACCAATGTAAAACAAAGATAAATAAGATGAGAGAGAATCTGTATATTCAATCTATGCAAAAGCTGCTACGTTCTACCAGCACTGAAAAATAATCTTGAACATCCTTTGCAATATTTATTATGGTTGTATACAAACAGGGGAAAAACCAGAAAAACCCTACTGTAAAAATAAAGACCATGATTCTGAGAAATTTTTAAATCACAGAAAACTAGTAGGATGAAAGTCATGATTGAAACATAATATTTGAAAACTGTAACTTGTTTAAAAGAAATACTCCCAATCAAAAAAGGAAGCTTTCTATGTAAAGAAATCATATGCCCAGGAAGAATCTCTCAAATCTGGAGTTTCTGTGGAAAGTATTTGATATAAAAAAGGATTAAGAAAAACATGTATAACTATTATGGGAGTTTACTACACTCCACCTACCCAGGGAGAAAATATGGATGTTACCTTTCTAATCAATTGAAGAGAGGCAAGCTAAGCACTAAGGGTGACTTCAACTAACACAACACATGCTGAAAAACTAACTCAGCAAAGTGGAAGGTTCAGTAGAATTCTGGTTTATTTTGCTGATAATTCAATTTTTCAAAATATGGAAGACAAAATAAGAGGACCAGCTATCCTGGGCGTATTCTTAACCAACTGAGACAAATTAATTGATTAAAGAGATTGGCTGCCTGGGGAAATGGATGTCACGATAAAGAGAGGAAGAACAGCTGAGAGAAGTGTTTAGATTTTAGAAAGGCACATTTCAATCACATCAAGCAGAAGGTGAGTAGTATGGCACGTGAAGTATTAATACCACTTTACAATGCCTTAGTAAGGCCACACTTGGAATACTGCATCCAGTTTTGGTCACCACGATGTAAAAAAGATGCTGAGACTCTAGAAAGAGTACAGAGAAGAGCAACAAAGATGATTAGGGGACTGGAGGCTAAAACATATAAGGAACAGTTGCTGGAATTGGATATGTCTAGTTTAACAAAGAGAAGGATGAGGGGGGACATGATAGCAGTGTTCCAATATCTCAGGGGCTGCCACAAAGAAGAGGGAGTCTAGCTATTCTCCAAGGCGCCTGAAGGCAGGACGAGAAGCAATGGGTGGAAACTGATCAAGGAGAGAAGCAACTTAGAACTAAGGAGAAACTTCCTGACAGTTAGAACAATTAACCAATGGAACAACCTGCCTCCAGAAGTGGTGAATGCTCCAACACTGGAAGTTTTTAAGAAGAGACTGGACAGCAGTTTGTCTGAAATGGTGTAGGGTTCCTGCCTGGGCAGGGGGTTGGACTCGATGACCTCCAAGGTCCCTTCCAACTTTATTATTATTATTATTATTATTATTATTATTATTAGTAGTAGTAGTAGTAGTAGTAGTAGTAGTAGTAGTAGTAGTATTAGTATTATTAGTATTATTATTATTATAAAAGAAAGTCAAGAAGAAGAACTGAAGATCCTAAAAATGAGATCCTGAAAGCCTTCAGTAGGTACAAACAATTCCCATGAGAAGAAAAGTAGAAAAAGCTTTAAGAGGCCAATGTGCATGAACAGTGAGCTCGCTTGAGAAGCTGAGAAGAAGAAAGGAGATGCATAGAAAATAGAAGCAGAGGCTGATAACCAAGCAGGCACACAAACTGCCAACTTAAGCCCTAGGATGAAACTGAGGAAGCTACAACACAAAATAAGATGAAATTGTCATGAAATGCAAAATATAACAAAAAAAACAACCTGTGGGGAAATAATAACAGAACAACAGAGTTAGAAGGGAAAATAGGGAAAAGAAAGGGGGGATATACTGGATGACTTCTATTAGAAGAGGCAAAAAGCTCTTCTTAACACGTTTGAAGAAAAATATGCCTTTAAACTGTGGAGCTGAAGAAAACTGTTAAGATAATAATAATAATAATAATAATAATAATAATAATAATAATAATAATAATAATAATGATGATGATGATGATGATGATGATGATGATGATGATGATGATGATGATGATGATGATTATGATGATGATGATGATGATGATGTTGTTGTTGTTGTTGTTGTTGTTGGAAGGGACCTTGGAGGTCATCAAGTCCAACCCCCTGCTCAGGCAGGAACCCTACACCATTTCAGACAAATGGCTGTCCAGTCTCTTCTTAAAAACTTCCAGTGTTGGAGCATTCACCGCTTCTGGAGGCAGGTTGTTCCATTGGTTAATTGTTCTGTCAGGAAGTTTCTCCTTAGTTCTAAGTTGCTTCTCTCCTTGATTAGTTTCCATGGGAAACCAGGCTGCTCTTAATATAGTAATGAAGCAAAACTTCATTAGTGTAAAAGCAAAAGCCACTGGAAAAGATCTTAATGGAAGACAAAACTGAAAAAGAAGCCAACAAAACAGAAGGTGCTGGACATCATCACTGCTGAGAGAAATATGAATTTACAAGAACTCAAAGAAGCAGTTTTTGTCAAAGAACCCTAGTGAAATGATGTCCATCTAGCTATGACTTGTTGGACATGACTAAACATCAAAAGGAAATCAGATACACAGTTCAGGACTGACATAGAAGGAATCCATTCTGCTGCCAGAGCAAGATGAACAACATCCCAGGATGTGAGAAGAATTGGTTGAAGTATTCTCAGAATTGTATTTTGGGGGGGGGGGGGAATTGTAAGTTCTAGAATTTATAAGAGCAGTATTATTGCAAAGGAGCAAGTTAAACTCAACACTGAAAAGTGGAAGAGGATCAATTTTGGAAAGTACAGAACAATGAGTTTAATCTCTAATTTGGATTAGATTCTAGAACAGATAGTCAAGCATTATGTCTCCAAACACTTCCAGGAGGCAACACAGAATAAGTCAAATCAGGCTTACCTTATTTTCTTTTATTATAGGAGTGACTTATTTAATACACCAAGGGAATACTATTTAGTAAAGTTTTTGACAGGGTTTCTTATAATATATTTATGGAGAAGATGGATAAAGGAAAGTTACATGCTACTGTAGTCCAATTGAGTTGCAACTGGTTGATCAAGTATACTCACCAGGAGCTTGAAAATAGTTCCACATCATTCTAGAAGACAGTTCCCTCCAGGGAAATACTGAATGGTATCTCCATGGAACCATGCTCAGCTCATTATTATCCAAATTGTACAGAGAATAGAATGGAAGACTGCTTATTCCATTTTCAGATACCATCAATCTAGGGAGGTTGATTAAAACATTAGAGAAGGGTTTTCAAACTTTTTCTGGGGGCAGAATCTGTTAGGTTTTTTTAAAAAAACCAACATTTCTAATTAAGAGGCAAAGCACTAGTGATAAAATATTGGCTATGTTCAAGTCAACTTTTTTCCATTGTCCTTATCTTCTCACAGAAACCCATACATTTTTATGGAATCAGGGGTTGAAATAAAACTGCCTAAGGGTAAAATCATACTTCAAAATGATATTACAAGGTATGAACCATATCTAGTAGGCTGATGTTCAGCTGACAAATGCAATATCTGAGAAAGAAAAAACAGTTGCAAAAATATAAGATTGGAGATCTATCTTGTGGCAATGCATGCAAATGGACCATCAGTGAAAAATGAGGAAGTAATATCTGTGTGATGCCATAGCTAAAATGCCATAGCTAAAGGCAATCAGAGGTTGCATTAAAAGCAGCTTTGTCTCCACACCATGGACACAAATCATAGCTCTGCATTAATTAGATCTCAATGGTAAGCAATTACAATTGAATATTAGGAACAAGTGGCAAACAGAGGAAGAGACTGCTTAAAAGAGCAGGGGCTCTTCTAAGAGGAGGGCTTAGACCCCGCCCCTCACCAGGGTCTGTGTGTGTGTGTGTCTGTATGTCTGCTGTGTTACAAAGGATTGGATGACTACCTGTCTAGAACATTTTAATAGACCATTTATACCTAATAAGAGGGTGTGATGGCTCAGCAATTAAAGAGACTCAGCAGATAAAGAGAGTCAGCTTTCCACCTGACAACCCAGGTTCAAGACCCAAGTGTGACACAACAGGTGAGCTCCCATTACTTGCCTCAGCTCCTGCCAACTTAGCAGTTCGAAAGTAGATAAATAGTTACTACTTCAGTGCAAAGGTAACAGCATTCTGTGTATCTTGGCATATATAGTCATGCTGGCCATATCACCATGGAAGTGTCTTCAGACAACATTGGTTCCCTTGGCTAAGAATCAGATATGAACACCACTTCCTAGAGTTGGACATGACCTGTCAGCGGAAAATCCTTACCTTATCCTTGCCCCTATAACTAGATTACATTGGACTGAATTATTTTTATGGTCTATTCATACTTATAAACAGGGCTTTTTTTCAGCCGGAACGCGGCGGAACCGCGTTCCGGCACCTTTTTCCGGGCCGGCCGCACCGGAAATAGCCCCTCCCACACCGGAAATAGCCCCTCCCAAATTTTACTTGCATTCCTGTTCTCTAAAGGGGCGGTCCTAGGGTTTGATGAGGGCGTGGCCAGGTTTGAGTTCCGCCACCTTTTC
>NW_015386424.1:45709-71588 GCF_001527695.2 Protobothrops mucrosquamatus
GCTATGATTTCATTTTTTGTTTAAATAAATAAATCTCTAAATAATTAGCTATTTCAAGTTGGAAAGATCTCTGCATTTAATCTGCAACTTTTCATATTTTAATAAGGGGAAAATGCAAAAACTCCTAATTTACTTAACAAATCATTTCACACTTTTCCTTAATGAAAAGTCTTTTATTTGTACGCTAGATATAAAGTTCAATTTTTTTGAAGAGGTTACTAAATTTTAAAGTATTATTCAAATTTACAGATTCTAATTATGGCCTCTATATCTAGCCTTTAAGATAGTAACTCAACACATCGAATTAAATGAGAACAATACTCGTTTGAGCAGATGACAGGGATTAAATAACAACGAAAAAGACATGAGGATGCAAAGAAAATCCCACCATTACTTAAACAGTGTATTTTAATTCTTAATAATACCCATGGGATAGAGAAAAGAAATGTTTTTCTTTTTTTATCTGTAAGAAAAGCTCCATATAAAAACTCACATGAAGAAAAGATGAAGCTCTGGGAAAAATGCCAGTGTGCTGCACAACGTTATGGAAATGGAAATTGGATACCAAATTGACGTGTTGACCTTCCAAACCTTACTTTATCAGGGATGAAAATGACTTCTGAAATAAAAATTTGGCTGTAATTTGCTAATGCTCTTCCTAAAGGGTGAGGGATTTTCTACCACAGTTGAACAAGAATGCTATTAATTTCACAGCATTAAATAGGGTGTTTTTAAATTCCATTTATTTTAGGGTATTCAAATAAGGTTTTTTTTTCTAGCTTTTCTCCTTTATGAACAGAAAAACACACTTATGCTCTGTGGGGAAGGGAATAACATATATAATAAAAGATTGTTTCCTTATAATTCATTTTCACTGTCACCCTTACAGTAAATAGTTTGATTTCCTGAATGTGTTTAGTTTGATCCATTTTTGAACAGGGTGAGCTAGCAATGGAACATCCAGCTAGAAAAGCTTATACTCTCTTGAGAAAAACCTTCATATTTACAAGAAGCTGAAACAGTGGCCTAAAACTGAAATACGTTGAGCCTTCCTGTATTAAAAAAGAGGAGTCTACTTTCTTTTTCATTCTTCAGCCCAAATACAAGAAAAAGTAGAAGCTATGCCAAATCTGTTATATTTTCCATATATGCTTAAAAATTATGGAAAAATAGAGTTTTGCATTAAGCCATAAAATCCAACACAATAATGGTCCTGGAAATGAAGACATTTTTGACAACTGCCCTAGAATTAAGCAAAAACATTGGGAAATGATAGATTTGAGGAAGAGAGAGAGGAAAAGGAAGGAGGTGGAGAAGGATGAAGGTTGTATACTCTGCACTGTGGTATTATGTTTAAAGAATGATGTTGGGATCTATATCCAAAATCAAAGTGTTTGGTGGCAAAAAGAAAAGGCTTGTGGCTGGAGGTATACAAGTAGTGCTCAAATTAGGTCTGGTTGCTTAGCAACAATTTGAAATAACAACAGACCTCCCCAGGTCTATTTATGACCCAGATTTAAAGTTCCAATAGCCCCCCGTCACTTGATTACATTTTGTATTCCCAGCATTTACAACCATTTGCAGTGTCCCGCAGTTACATAACCACAATTTACAACATTTTTTTTTGCCAAAAACCGGCATTTATTTTATTTCCAGCAATCAATCAATCAATTTTTTATTACAGACACAGGCCAGCATTACAAATAAAAGCATTAAAAAAATAATAATAGTAAAAGAAAAGAAAAAAGGTGGACAAAATAATATATTACAATTGGTGGTGGATTATCAGTGGGCAGTTAGAGTCTGCCTAATTTTGCATACAGCATAACAGAATTTGGCCACGTTGAGAGAAACTACTTTGTACTGATCTGATCACAGTAATTGTACATAAAAGAGATCAGTATTTCCTGGATGTTTTATTAGGTAAGTTATTATAAATTGACTCTGTGAATCCTTACAGAAGATGCCATGCAGCAGGATGTGAGCTGTAGTTTCAATGTCCTTTTGTCCACAGGGACAAAATTCCAGTAATAAACGACTATTGAGGACAATGGATTTGCTTAATGACCATCGCATTCATTGAACAACTGCACTGTTTGCTTAACCACCATCATGAAATGATTGTAAAGTCAGGCAGTCACATGATGATCCATTTAATGACTGGCTGGTTTATGTCCATAATTCCAGGCTCAATTACAATTTTAAGTTGAGAATTATCTCTTCCTTGTGAAACTTCTCTTTTGCATAATTGTCTTATCTCTCAAACCTTAAAGGTCTGACATATGTATTTGTCAGGCAATTCCCCACAGATAATTTTCTGCAATCTGGTTCTTTACATAACTCCACCTCCATATTTTAGAGCTACTTTAAATATTGTTTAGACATGTGGATAAAAAAATTGATTTAACTATATCCAAAAGCAGAAGAGTTCTTTATATGCTGGATAGATGTGACTCTCTACTGAGAACATCCACTTAGAAGTCTGATTTTTTTTTTAAAAATTGATATAGAATAAAATGGTAGTTTCAGAGTACCACAACTGTCATAGCAACACTGGCCACAGAACAGTTCTCGTTCTCTCTCTCTCTCTTTCTGTGTATGTGTGTATGTGTGGTGTGTGTGTGTGGAGAGAGAGAGAGAGAGAGAGAGAGAGAGAGAGAGAGAGAGAGAGAGAGAGAGAGTTGTATCCTTCTTCCTGGTTTGATGAAGGGGAAGTTGTTTAACATTATTTGCTTTAAGAACCATCCTCTTTAAAACAAACTACGCATTAATATTAAGAACGCAATATAATTGAAGCCAGTTTTCAAGAATTTTCAACAAAACTACTCTATAACTTTTTTTAAGGTGAGAGAAATCAATAGCATTAAAACTACCACCATGAATAAAGACTGAAGTTGGGTTTTTTCCCACTGAAAATACTTAAATAACATATTTATTATATTGCACCAGCAATGTATTGAAGTGTACCCAATTTGCCCCCTCCTTTTCAATGTAAAAGCAATATAGAGGTTTATTACAATCTATGTTTTTATCATCTTCTTTAAAAGTACCCCAACACTGCCAATTTGAAACTTAATAGTTTTATATTCAATATATTCTGTTAATGATATTAGTTTCACAAAGCACATTGGTATGCAGGGTACTCCAGAGAAAATCATGTGCTGATCTTCATACATTTAAAATTAGACAAGGAACTCTGCAGTCCTCTTGACTCTTTAGGCTGTTTAACAACTTGAGAGCTGGAGATCACTCTGAATGTCATTATATATCAAAAAGATGAAAGATGTGCCTCCCCTGTCATCTCTGATGTACCATTTACAGAACACAATTTAATTGTATGTTGTAGCAATGCCTGCCAAGAACCACTGTCACTGAGGATACAACAGATTGGCACTAGGCACTGCAGTAAAACTAGCAAATGGACGGAGAATGGCAATGAAATAGATAGCAAGTACATCAGGCAACAGCTTTTCAGTGCAGAATGAAGCGAACATAAAGATAAATCTGAAAAGCAGGAAGAACTTACAAATCAATACTAATCAAGAGGAGCAGTGGGACGAGCAACAGATTTTTTGAAAAGGAACAAAATAAAGTTCTTCCTTCTCTGCCTTTCCCCTATGCAAATTCAGCTCAGGGTTGTGGAATATGCACACATAACCATCTATTGTTGTTCGCGACCCAGGGGCCACAGCACACCAGGCCTTCTTATCTTCCACTATCTCCCAGAATTTGCCCAAATTCATGTTCATTCTGTCGATGACACTATCCAACCATCTGTCCCAGGTGTGCTTTTTAAAAAGGCAATTGGACTTTCTTGCTTTATCCTTGAAGATGTTTTGCTTCTCATCCAAGAAACTTCTTCAGTTCTGACTGAATGGTGGAGAATGAAAAGATTTATATTTCTTGCAGTCATCTGGTCATTAACACTCTCTCTGAGAGTCGTTGAGGCCACTTGGAGGTTTATCTGTGCCCTCAGGGTCACCTGAAGAGTGCAAATGGAACCTTCTTGGAACTGCTGAAAGGACTGTGTTGTAAACAACAACAGCTGTGTTGATACAAAACCACCTATCTCCTGTTTACAACACTATCCAATGAGTCCTCTTGTCTCATTAGATGGCCAAAACACTTGAGCTTCAGTATCTGTCATTCCAAAGGATAGCCAGAGTAGATTTCCTTCAGGAGTAACCATATGCAACAGTTCATTTTAATGACTGTTTGAAGTTACAACGGCACTGAAAAAAGAGACTTATGACCATTTTTCACATGACTGTTGCAGCATCTCCATGGTCGCGTGATCAAAATTCAGATGCATATCAACCCGCTCTTATTTATGACAGTTGGAGTATCCTAAAGACATGTGATCACCTTTTGTGATCTTCTGACAAGCGAAGTCAAAGGGAAACAGCCAGATTCACTTAACAACCATGTTAAGTGTGATTCACTTAACAATTGTGGCAAGATAGGTCATAAAGTGAGGCAAAATTCACTTAGCAACATAAATCCTGGGCTCAATTGTGGTCGTAAGTCGAGGACTACCTCTATAGTACAATTAAATTTTTCTAACATCAATGAAGTTAACTACATGGGTATGTGAAATGTTTTCACTTCAATGAATATTCTAAGTATTCGAAGTTCAAAAAGATTACATGGATTCCAATACTTTTCTTTTGAAGATGGAACAAAACATGGCCATTTTTCATTTGTAGAGTTCTAGTCATAGGAAACAATCGCACAAAAAAACCCATTTGGAATCATTCAACCTCAAAATAAAATCCCATTTAAAAATATATATATTCTGAGCTTTGTTTCAAAATCATTCCATTTTCTGGGCAAAGGTCACACAAATAAGTAATTTCAAATGCTCCAAGTGTGAAACACACTACATACTTTTCAATATTTTTTTACTTACATACTTTTTATTTCAAGATGAGAAACAAAAAAACATTCAAGAATTATTATTTTTTTTAGCATTCTTCCAATGGAAACTTGGAATATTTCATGTGTGGCCTTTCAGCTCCTAGCCTGAGATAAAACTTATTTCTAATTAACTAAAAAGATATCAGACAAAGTAGTTACAGCAAATTTATTATTTTTCTTTATTCTCAGCTATGCTGAGAGTTATAAGAAAATAGCACTGTCCAATGATCACATTTTAATTTGTGGTGTAAATACAGTATTGATCCATAGTTGATCAGGGATCCCCTTGGGATCTTGTCTATAACTGCAGCCATTTTGATTTCTTTTTTAAAAAAATTGTATGGGAAAAGGTGAATGGGATAGTCAATTCATCAAATAGGCTTATTTTTATTTAATAACTGCAGCTGACTATTTGGTTGTTATTTGGAAATTATGGAGCCCAATTGCATAAACATAAACATTTCTACTGTATCTTGCATGGCATACTCAGACAATTCTGCTTCAGCAAATATATTGGATCTGCTGGGAAAAAACAATAAATATGTAAAAGAAATATGATGCATCAGAACAATGTTTCTCAGTCTTGACAACTTTAAGATTTGCAGACTTTATTTTCCAGAATTCTCCAATTCTGGGAGCTGAAGTCCACACATCTTAAAGTTTGAAAAATATTGTGTTAGTTATCCTTCAGCCTGGAGAATCAAAAAAAATACTATAACAATTGTTAAGTAAAGCCACATTTGCTATCCTACACTGAACAGATTTATTAAACCTGGTAAGAAATATTAAACTGAGAAATATTTGCCACTATAACTTGTTTATAAAAATAATAAAAGCAAGATTAAAATAATATAAATATAAATACATGTGGTTTTTTTTCCAATTTTTTTTTTATTATTTTCATCATAAAAAACAATCATAATCCAATAAACAGAATAAAAAATAAAATCCCCCACCACCACCCCCGGACTTCCCAAACCTAGTCCCCGGATAATATTCATATATAAGTAAACAAATACTAATATCTCTAACTCCACAAAATATCTTAGTCTACATGAAAAGATAGAAAGAGTAAACAAAATAAGAAAATCTAAAAACCTAAGTTATATTCTACCACTCTATGCTTCTTTTGAATATAAACAATCCATCTTCTCCATATTGATAAAAATTGTTCATTCGAATAGTTCTTCAAATAAGCCGAAATCTTTGAATATAAATACATGTTGTTATCTTTTTCTGGGGTTCAGAAACAAGTTTGGAAAAGTGTAATGTAGCTGATGTTGAACCAAGCTCACAGATTTTTTTTTCCTTTGAATCTTGCTGAAAAACCTAAAAAGAACAAACCTAGCCATGGGCAGTAAAGCACCTGCATACATCTTTACTTCCTACAGACAGTTGCAAATTGCTGTATGATGAAATGTCATAAAGGAATATCTGTTAAAGACAAGTCCCTTCAGCCAGCAGGAACTGATGCACTAGTAGGAACATGCCGATAAAATATATTCGAGGTAGACTGATGGTTTTTGTTTGTTTCAAATCAACTTTCCCACTTTCAGTTAACATTTTGGTTTCCATTGTTGAAATGTGACATATACCACAATACTTCAAATTGTACAGTATAGTATTCCGCAGTTTCTACCATTTAAAAAAAAACATCTTTCCACATATCACATTGAGGAAAGGTATAGACCATCAAAAATACCATTTCTGCATCTATGAGTCTTACTAAACACTATTTTGAATTGTTACAGGTACACCTGTTCTTCTGATTTCCTTTCTACAGATTTAGAAACTAGCTGCTCCTACAGCAACTTCCACTGATGGTAATGTGGTTTTAGAGACTTACTGCAAAACATTTCCCCATGTCGTGTTTCCATTCAAAATCATCCTCCAGAACAGGGGTAGGCAACCTTGGCTCTTTTATGACTCGTGGACTTCAACTCCCAGAATTCCTGAGCCAGCATGACTAGCTCAGGAATTCTGGGAGTTGAAGTCAACGAGTCATAAAAGGGCCAAGGTTGCCTACCCCTGCTCCAGAGTAACCCCCCTCCCAAGGCATAACAAATGAGACCAGGGTTGGAATCACAATTTAGGGAGAATTCAAAACCCAATGAAAAAGAACAAAAAATAAAAGAAAGAGACATATTGAACCTCTTTAGAGTTGAGGTCCTATGATTCTCAATGACAATATATATGAAATATATAGTTTGACTAACATAAAATATACTAAAATTCAGAGAACACTGTGGACTCACTTTTAGGTAATCTTTGATTTACAATCATGTGTTTAGCGACTATTCAAAGTTACAATGGCACTGAGAAAAGTGATTTATGACCATTTTTTCACACTTACAACCACTGCAGCATCCCCATGATCACATGTTCAAAACCCTCCCAGATGTCTTCGGACAAAGGCAATGGGGAAAGGCAGAGCCACTTAATGATCAAATAATTCACTTAAGTGTTTTGCTTAACAACTGTGGGGGGGAAATGTAAAATGAGGTACAAGTCACTTAATAACTGCCTTGCTTAGCAAAGGAAATTTGGGGCTCAGTTGTAGTCATAAGTTGAAGACTATTTATAATACAAACAATTTCTGGAATATCAGTACTTCACACAATAATCAAAGACCATTTCATCCAAGCTCAACTTCCATAACAAAGCTGGAAAAACCAATACAAAAGAAAAATCCAAATTCTTATTAAACCAAAACTTATTTGATACCTATTTATTATTATGTCATCCTTTATTTCTTTCGTTTTCTTCCCAGTAGATCTATTGTCAGTGAGTTACTTACACTAATAAATGGCTAAACTAATATGCAAATCTGAGGTTAATTTTAGGTAATGCATTTCATTACCTAACTGGAAACAAGCGTTACAATTCAACTTTCACTGATGATGATGATGATGATGATGATGATGATGATGATGATGATGATGATAATAATAATAATAATAATAATAATAATAATAATAATAATAATAATAATAATAAAGTTGGAAGGGACCTTGGAGGTCATCAAGTCCAAACTCCTGCTCAAGCAGGTAACCCTATACCAGACATGTAAAACACAAGGCCCGGGGGCCGGATGCGGCCCGCAAAGTGGTTTCATGTAGCCCGCGAAGCCATCCTGGAAACAGTGAGGGAACGGCCCCCGCTGCCTTGGCCCTGGCCCAGGCCAGCCGGGAGCCAATGTACAATTTTGTGGTGGCCATCTTGGCACTTGCCCCGGTGGACCATGCCTTGGCACTTGCCCCGGTCCCACCCCCTTCTGCCAGAGACCCTCAGATCTGTCCCATTCCTGCCCAGGCTCCCATAGGCACCCTGGACGTGAATGATATAGAACTGGCCATACCCACCCAGTAAGCCACACCCACTCCATCTACACCCACCCAGTAGGCTGCACCCACTCTGGCCACACCCACCTGGCCCCCCCAGGGCAACCGCAATGCTGATGCGGCCTTCAGTGAAATTGAATTTGACACCCCTGCCCTATACCATTTCAGACAAATGGCTGTCCAGTTTCTTCTTAAAAACTTCCAGTGTTGGAGCATTCACCGCGTCTGGAGGCAGGTTGTTCCACTGGTTAATTGTTCTAACTGTCAGGAAGTTTCTCCTTAGTTCTAGGTTGCTTCTCTCCTTGATTAGTTTCCATCCGTTGCTTCTTGTCCTGCCCTCAGGCGCTTTGGAAAATAGCTTGACTCTCTCTTCTTTGTGGCAACCTCTGAGATATTGGAACACTGCTGTCATGTCCTCCCTCGTCCTTCTCTTCATTAAACTAGACATACCCAATTCCAGCAACCGTTCCTTATATGTTTTAGCCTGTTAAGGATTTGGCAGTTTTGAAACAACAGATTTAGGGAACTAAGACCCTACAAATACAGATACAGTTTCTGAAATGTTTGGATTATTTAAAAAAATTGAATCTTATGTAGTACACTCAGAGAAAAAAGATACATTATAGAGAATCCTCAACTTATGATCACAATTGGGACCAGAATTTCTGTTGATAAGCAAGGCCGTTGTTAAGTGCCCAATTTTACAACTTTTGCCACAGTTGTTAAGAGAATCACTGCAACTGTTAAGTGAATCATGTAGTTGTTAAATGAATCCAGCTTCCCCACTAAATTGCTTGTCAAAAGCAACTGGGAAGATTGCAAATGATGATCACATAACCCCAGGATGTTGTAATTGTTGTAAATACATGCTGATTGCCAAGCACCCAAATTCTGATAACATGATCATGGGAATACTGCAGCAGTCATAAATATGAGGACCAAATGTTAAGTTCCTTTTTTCAGAGAAGGAAGGAAGGAAGGAAAATCTAGTATAATCTAGTAATAGTGGAAATAGAGCAAAACCCTATTTTTTATGAAAAAAAAAATCAACATTTGATCTAGAATAGTACTCAACTCTAATAATTTGGTTTCCTTGATGTGATTTATTCCATTATATTGCAATTTCATTGCTCCCTTTTTACTTGGAAACTACACTGCACCATAAACATACATTGTATAGTCAAAGTACCTATAGATAAAATGAGCTTAAATTGAGCTGAGATTAACCCCAGAAAAATGTGAATAACATATGGTAGTTAGCATGTCAATCTTGGTCAATCATAGCACACATTATTGCTATTGTTCTTGAGAATGATGGTTAAGACATTAAATTTATGTACAGGGAGACCCCTATTCTTGTTTACTCACAGCCATTGAATCTTCATTGGGTTACTCTGAGCAATCATTGTTTTCAACACTACCCACCTCAGAAGGATATTGATAATGGAAGAATTAAAAGAGGAAAAGGGAAAATCGGAAGACAAAATGCTATTTACACCCGCTTGGACTCCTGAAATAAAAACATAAAAGGGAAGGAGTATTTTTGAACTGGGAGGTACAAAGTTGAAACCAAAGTAAGGCATTAGAGCTTGAATTTCAAAATTTATGAACATCTTCCAGTAAATTAAATCATGTGGTATCCATCAAGTTCTGCTGTGCTACCTCATGGTCAGGAGATTTTCCTGGAAGAGCTGAGCAAAGAATGCCAGGAATATATGCCAAGAATATATAATCCCAGCAGAGTCACCCAAGGCATGATGGTCATCCCAGCTGCCTGGCTAAAACAAGCAGGCAACTATTTTGGGCAGAGCTACAGAGGAAGATGCTAGAGGCAGATGGTCACTTTGAAGACAATTGCAAAACCATAATTTCACACTGCATGAGAGACAGCAGTGATAAATTACTCCTGTACTTTACCAAGATAGCCATGTAGATAGACAGAATAAAGTGTTTGAAGATATAATGCTAAATAATGGATGGCAGTTTTTAGAATAATGGTGTTCATGACTTGGCTAGATTAAAGCTTTTGGATATCTAGTTGCTGATGTTGCTATAAAAGAAAACAAAATCTGAAGCTGCAAAAACAGAATTATAGTGGAAATATGGAATATATGAAGTATAAACTTGGGAAAGCAATATGATGAAAGATGAAATGAATCCAGTACACAACAGCTACAGTACAAGTACTCCTCCTTGACTTATGACAGGTTGCTTAGCACCATTCAAAATTATGATGGACCTCCCCAAAAAAGGTACATATGACCTGGATTCAAAGATCCAACAGGTGCCCCCCTATGTAGTCATGTGATCACATTTTGCATACTCAGCAACTGGCCTGCGTTTATGGCCATCTGCAGAATCCTGCAGTCAAATGACCACGATTTACAATTTCCTTTGTCAAAAACCAGCATTTACTTCCAGTTTCTGGGGGGGAAAAAACACTCACGGAAGACAATGGGTTTGCTTAATAACTGTGCTGTTCTCTTAATAACTACAGCGTTCACTCAACAATCACCACCCCAAAAAATGTCATAAAATTGGGTCAATCATTTGATGACTTATTTAACAACTAGTATGTACATACAACTGTAATTCTAGGCTAAATTACAATAATAAGTTGAGGAGTATTTGCATACATTGACATCTTAGACATTTGAAAATTGAAATAGATGAGAATTGAACACTTTCAGTCTGAATATCATATTATTTACTAGTCAAAACAAAGAAGGAATAGCATTGTTTGCATAATCTGGAAGGCTATAACAAGAACATTATTTGGGCACAATGCAATCAATGATCAAATAATATCAATTAGACTTTCCAGAGAATCCTTTAATATGATTATTAAAATTTATGCAACCATTGATGAGGATGAAGAGTTTTGTGGTCACATTCAATCTGAAATTGATTAAATATGCTGCTTGTGGTTGAATACTGGATGGAATGTCAAAAGATGGAAATATTAAAGAGAAAATGTAGTTGGACTGTATGGCTTAGGAAGCTTGAAGGACGCAACTAGGCATTATGGTGTCTAGTCCAAGAGATGCTGTACATTTTCAAAAGGCAATCTATTAATAAACAGTTTCAAAACCTCATAAATATCAGAGACACAACACTTGCTTCTTACATAATCTACAATTTTTAAAACTTGAAGTTAATGCAGTGTAATTACGGAACTATACAAGAGTCCTATTGCTGCTGATACAGGGCATTGAATTCAAAATAATGGTGATTATGTTTGGTTTAAAATTTATGCAAGGGTTTGAAATTCATTCAAGCTATGCAGATGTCTATTATCTAGATTGCAAGACATTATTTTATTTTGCAGAGACAATGTAACCATTAGTTTAATTTGCTGTCCAGTTTTACCAAATCCTCTTTTTTGATCAACTCTTTCATTATTTTTGCAAAAGTGAATTATCTTTATAGTGCTGTCTCCCCAGGTAAATGTGCTTCATTACAAATAAATAAAGAAACAAATATCTGACAATAAATTCCTTCAAAAACTAGAAGTACCTAACACAGTCTATTATAATAAATACAGATACTGATTATTTGAAAAGTCTATATTCAAAATATCCTTCTTCCTGATCTTTGGGAAAATATAATTTATATGAAAACACACTATAAATTTTTAGTTTCTCTTTAGATGATTTCTGCAAAATGTTTATCTTTTTTTCTTTCATAAACCTTAGGGCTCAGAAGCAGGTGCCCTGCTGCTTCTTCCTGCTAATGGATGAACTGAATTGCTTGAAAACAGCAAAATGGAACTTTTCATAAGATAATGATTATAAGAACAGCATATTTTAGACAGCACTATTTAAAATAAATGGCCTTATTTTTTTTAAAAAAAAATAAGCAATTTTTAGTAAATGTTAGTGTTAAGTAGCCTTTTAAATAGTGTTCAGATATTTCATGGTTTGATGTCATAACTATTCTGGCATTTAATACATAAAAATGATACTAGACTAATCCAAGATGTAATAATGCTTCATGTTTTACTGTGTTCAAATGGTATTTAGATGTTTTAGCACAGCTGTAAGATGATTCCAAATTAAGTATTGAAGACAGTAGCTTATGGCCATTAAAACTGTTTGGAAGGGGAGACTAGGAAAATATCAAAATATACCCATTTCTACCAGACAAGCACTAAGAACTTTGGCAGTCTGATTAATTCTTTCCAATAACTCTTATTCATCCAGTTAACCTGGATTAAAGGTCTTCTACTTTCTAAAATGACTTCAACTCTTTTTGTTTACTGACCCTTATGAATCAACCACTGCCTTCTTCTAGAACACTTGCTCTAGTCCTAAAATTCCTGCAGGGGAGATCATTAATTTCTCCAATTCAGGTCTGACCCTATTTAGCTTTCCAAGGCTGCCCAAATGCTAATATCTAGTTGGTTCTTTGGTTTCACTCTGTTAGGCAGCATCACCACCAGATTAGTAACTGGCTGACCAACCGCACTCAATGTGTAATCCTTAATGGTTCTGCATCTACCTGGTGGGAAGTATACAGTGGGAGACCTCAAGGCTCTGTCTTAGGCTCAGTACTCTTCAATGTCTTCATAAATAATTTAGAGAGAAGATAGAAGGGGAACTCATCAAATTTGCAGAAAAGACCAAGTTGGCAGGAATAACCAACACTCTAGTACAGAGGTGTCAAACTGCTAGCCCGCGGGCTGGATGTGTCATGCTGAAACCACGCCCACCTCATTGGCGGCAATGGGAAAAAAGTCACGATATGTCGCAACACGTCACGTGACATTGAGAGTTTGGTACCCCTACTCTAGAAGGTAGAGTTAAGATACCAAAGGATCTTGATAGACTTGAACACTGGGCCCTATCTAACAAAATGAAATTCAATGGTGAGGATAATATGTTTTTACACTTAGGCAAGAAAAACCAAATGCACAGGTATAGAATAGGTGGTACTTGGTTCAATAGTAGTAGCTGTGATCGTCCTAGTGGACAATCACTTAAATATGAGCCAGTGGTATGCTGCAGCTGCCAAAAAAGCTAACACAATCCCAGGCTGCATTAACAGAGAGACGGAGTTAAGATCATGTGAAGTGTTAGTACCATTTTATAATGCTTTGGTAAGATTGCACTTGGAATACTGCATCCAGTTTTGGTCGTCACAATATAAAAAAGATACTGAAACTCCAGGAAAAGTGCAGAGAAGAGCAACAAAGATATTAGGGGACCAGAAGTAAAAACACATGAAAAATGGTTGCAGGAATTGGGTATGTCTCGTTTAATGAAGAGAAGGATGAGGGGGGACATGATAGCAGTGTTCCAATATCTCAGGGACTGCCACAAAGAAGAGGGAGTCAAGCTATTCTCCAAAGCACCTGAAGGCAGGACAAGAAGCAACGGATAGAAATTAATCAAAGAGAGAAGCAACCTAGAACTAAAGAAAAATTTCCTGACAGTGAGAACAATTAAACAGTGGAACTGCTTTCCTTCAGAAGTTGTGGGTGCTCCATCACTGGAGGTTTTTAAAGAAGAGATTAGAGAACCACTTATCCGAAATGGTATAGGGTCTCCTACTTGAGAAGGGGGTTGGACAAGACCTCCAAGGTTCCTTCCAACTCTGTTATTCTGTTAACTTCCATTTTCTGTATTGGATCTACTATAATTAAATAACCCATTCTTCCTCTCCTCACCTGATAATCTGAAAATTGTATTCCAAAACATTTGGAGGTGTACAAATTGAGAAAGACTGTCTTGGCTTTTCTGATCCTTAGTAGAAACTTACAGACTATAAAAGTTTAACCACAGGATTATATAACAGAATTGGCATAAAATTATAAAGTAGACAGAAATAGTTTGAAATTATTCACTAATTATAGGGCACTCTCGTGTATATAGAAGTTTAATAAATAAAAGTAGAAAGAGGAAGAAAAATGTGCATATTATCACTGATAGTTGTTGATTTCTTTAAGTAGACAGAAAACTCAGCTAAAAGTGTCATAAGCAATTTTAATTTATCCATCACTAAGATAAATAGTCCAGTTTTTGAGTATTTGTTCCCCTAGGTTTGACTAGAAGCAATGTAATTAAACTTCTCACATATTAAAGGATTTTTTTTTCTCTTTTGCCAACAAGATAAAATCTTTACCAAGTATTACCTAATACACTTTTCTGGATTTACTCCAATCTGCACGTTGGTTTTATATTGTTTTGGACCTTCAGCATTGCAGACAAAATTAGAAGGCGTATTTAAACAAAACTGTTTTCTGTGATATTGTGACAAGTATCTTCAATCCCTGTCAAAATACTCCCTCTACTGTACAATCGACAGTGTTACAAAAAAGGTATAATAGTCAGAATAAATATATGTTTAAAAATTAAGGAAAGTCATTGATAGTGATGTTTAAGAAATATTTAACTTTTTCTAGAATGTAACTTATACACAATATTGTATAATGTATTTTAAAAAATAGTAATGTTCCCTTAGTGCCTAAACGCCTGAGATAACCACTAAAGAAGAATATTTGTAACTCAGGATTGAAATGAGGGGTCCTTGGTGCTCTCTGAGCTTTGTTATTTTCTTGCAGATGTTTCATTACCCAAAGTAGGTAACACCATCAGTGCTAGTCCTAGCACTGATTATCTTAGCTAGTTTGGATAATGAAACATCTGCAATAAACAATCAAGCTTAGAGAGCACCAAGGAACCTTCACTTTGAAATAAATTCCACTTGCAATGAGATGTTCTTGTATAGGTTGTCCTTGATATACGATTACAATTGAGCCCAAAGTTTATGTTGCTAAGCGAGGCGATAGTTGGGAGCTTTGCCCCATTTTGCTACCTTTCTTGCCACAATTCTTAAGTGAATCACTAGAGTTGTTAAGTTAGTAACACAGTTGTTAAATTAATCTGGCTTCCTCATTGACATTGCTTGTCAAAGGGTCACAAAAGTTGATCACATGTCCTAGTGACACTGTAAGCATCATAAATTGCCAAGCCTCTGAATTTTTGTCACATGGCCATGGGGATGCTGCAATGTTGTAAGAGTGAAAAAAGGTCATAAGTCACTTTTTTCACTGCTGTTGTAACTTTGAAGGCTTACAAAAGACAAACAAATTTGTAATTTGTTTGTTACAAACAAGTTTGTTACAAATTGGTTACAAACAATTTTTTTTAAGTTGAGGAGTACATAGTGTGTCATTCTGCCTAATAAATAATTTGAATATATAAACCCAGTGTTTGTATCCATTAGTTCTAACAAAGACAATTTAACTGAAAGATCTGCATGCTTTAATCATCCCATCCCCCATAGAGCAGGGATATCCAACCTTGGAAATTTTAAGATCTGTTAACTCCCAGAATTCCTCAACCAATCAGGCTGCTGAGGGAATTCTGAAATTGAAGTTCACAAGTCCTAAAGTTGCCAAGGTTAGACACTCTTACCATAGAGCAACCTAAAAACAATGTTCTTTAGAGCTGATTCCTCCAAGCTGTATCTAAAATTGACCATACTGATGGAAATTTATGAGGTAGAACCCTAGCATAAGCTGGAAACTGCTTCTTTAGAATACCTGATAAGTAAATAGGTTAAAATCAAGCTTCCTTTGAAAAAGTGCATTTTAAATATTATTAATTTTTGCTATGGGGGGAAACCTAAAGATTTCTGTGTCCGCCTTTTCTGCTGCTGCTGCTGCTGTTGTCTGCATCGTGGAAATGTAGGACTTGCTACTAAAAACTGTTATTTTATTTTATTTTTTTAAAAAAAGCTTTTTTGCACCTTGAAGACTCATTAGATTCATTTCCTCATTTATGCAATTATCATTTCTTATTCCTAAAAGCTTCATAAAACTATTTTAATTGTAAAAGATAATAATTCAATCATCTGTCCTGAAACTGTTTACATAATGAATACTTTTGGTACATCATAGCTAGACAATACTTAAAAACAACCACAGGATGGCAGAAAAAGCAGCTGACAATGTCACCAGCTTCATATAAACTTCCAGGATACTAGGTGCCTGTTAAACCAATTCAAATAGGGGGTGTCATATACAAAGCTAATATTGACTCTACAGAGCTCTCTGCTGTTGAAAATAGTAGAATTATAATATGAAATCTGCCACCAGGGTTGTTGTTTTTTAACACCTTCTCAGCTGACTACAATCAAATAAACTTTAAACAGTAGTGAAGAATACAGAGGAGTCAGATATAGTTGCAACTCTGCATTTGTCCCAAGTAGTATGCTAGCTTCCTACAGAGAGGACAATAGTAATAAGGCAGAGGAGAAGTTTAACCTTTCACCATCTCATAATAATCTTGACAAACGTCTCCTCTTAGTCGCTATCGTTTGCATAAAGAGGAAAGACTAGCAATTAGCTACTATTTGAATCCCTGCATCTGCTATTTATATTTGGCTAAACATCCACATCAATTAAAGTCATATCTAAAATCATAGAATGTAAGGATTGCAAACATTTCATTGCCAGACTAGATAATATTATAATGATAATGATGTAATGAAACATCTGCAGCAAATAACCAAGCTCAGAGAGCACCAAGGATTCGACAGTTCAACCCTGAGCTACAAAGATTCTCTTCTGTTGGAATTCCCAACCTTCTTCCCTGTAAAGAGAACAGAACATTAAAGTTTCATTTCTTTCAGTTTCAAGCAAAAAGTCCAAAAGTGGTAGAAACAATGATAGACAAGGTCTTTTCTCTAAACAAATTTTGCTGCCTCAACCAATTCCATTAATTTCATGATCCATGCTTCCCTTCTAGAAATTTGCAAGTCTTTCTACCATTTCTAAGACTTCTACAAAAGGCTTGCTGCTGTTGTCAAAAACAAAATCCCATGTAACTCTAAATATTTCTATCCCCTATTCCAGGGGTAGGCAACCTTGGTTCTTTTATGATTCGTGGACTTCAACTCCCAGAATTACTGAGCTGAGGGGAAAGGGAGAGGTTTCCAAGCTGAGCCATGCTGGCTCAGGAATTATGGGAGTTGAAGTCCACGATTCATAAAAGAGCAAGGTTGCCTACCCCTGCCCTATTCTATATGGCAGCCTTCAGATACATGAAGGTAGCTATAAGTATTATGTTGTGGGATCCTTGGTGCTCTCGGAGTTTGGTTGTTTTCTTGCAGACATTTTATTACCCAACTAGGTAACAACATCAGTATTGTGTCTCCTTGCAGGCTTTGCTACTCTAGACTGAAGATATATCGCTAACTGTTCCTCATAAGTTTCTCCTTCTAAGGCAGGGATGTCAAACTGCCGGCCCAGAGGCTGGATGCGTCACCACGAAACCGCTCCCACCCCATTGCTGGCAATGGGGAAAAAGCTCCAATACGTTGTGCGACATCACGTGACATCACAAGTTTGACATGTTTGTTCCAAGGTCATTTCAGTAACTCTCCTCTGAGTTAATTCTAAGAATGCTTTGAACTATTAGCTATTGGCAGAAAATTATTGTATTTTCTTTTTTTTTAATGGAAACATTGAAGTTTTCATTCTACCTGGCTAATCCCACTTTTGACATTGCCACTAATAAACTTTGTGCTACTGCAGAATTATTTCTTACAATAAACTGAAACCATACAGGATTATTTGTATGCAAACGAAAGTCGTTGTTTATTCTCTCATTATTTATCAATAGTTATTTATTGTATTTCTCATATTTATCAACATTTTTATCTATTAAAATGCACAATCTTCCCTTATCTCTCAGAAAAAAAGCTTTCTACCATGATAATGATACATGGCCTTCTATAACTGAATAAAGGTTAATAATTATGATCTTCTAATTCAAAATATTCTCATAATTTCATATGTCCCATAATTGCAGTTCTACAGTATATTAATAGGATTCTCTCTGGGAATATGAAAACCCAAGTAGGGAATGCTAGTAATTTCACAGGATCTCAGCATACAAAAAGAATGTGTTAGCCTTACCAGGTAGACCAGACAGAAAACATAGCCAGATAAACTAACTCTACTTTATTGTAAAGGTATATTAATATTAATCTTGCAAGTCTGAATATGCAATTCTCCCGCCATCACTTTTACAGTCTAATAACTTAAGCAGGATCCCTCCTGAGCCTCTTGCTCTACTCAGTATGCAGCTGAGGGCTATACTCAGTCTTATCTAACCATTTTCTAGGCAGCATCGTTCCACTTGATCTCCCAAGGTCACTCCCATATACCATTACATTCTGCCATAAAATTATTTCTGGCAAAACCTTTGGGATAGATTTTCTATGGTGGACATGTTGGTCTTACCCCAATCATATGCACCTGAATTAATGCAAGCACGTTCCATACAACAATTTATAATAATAATAATAATAATAAAGTTGGAAGGGACCTTGGAGGTCATCGAGTCCAACCCCCTGCCCAGGCAGGAACCCTACACCATTTCAGACAAACGGCTGTCCAGTGGAAGGCTCAATTAGCCATCAAAGGGTTTAGTAATTGTTATCTACTAGCTGAAGAATATCCCAAAGGTGCTTTTTCAAAAGGCAACTGGACTTTCTTTGTTCTTCCTTGAAAACTGACCAGGCTGATTGAGAATCTCCATAGGTATTTAGCTGAAAAATACATTTCTACCAACAAGTCTGTTTTTATATGTATTTTCTCATAACTTGTATGCCAAGTAAACATTACCCTCCCTCAGTCTATCCCCAGAATTGCATGGGCTAGAAGTGATTCAAAAAACATTAAGAGAATAAACCAAGGACACCACTCACCAACAAGAACTACATTCACAAACCAAGATTTAGAGATCTTGGAGGAAGATCTGCAGCCTTTTTTGCTTCCTTCTAAACCATTTGCTGTTCTCAAATAAGGTCTCATTTGCTTCTTTCAGCTGTTTAAGTGGTCCTGAAAAATACTGGTAAACATTGACTCACAGTCATTCATTTAAGAACCATTCAAAGTTATGATGGTCCTGAAAAATGTGACCTATGAATCATCCTAGCATTTACAATTGTTGCAGCATCCCTATGGTCATATGATCACCCTTTGTCAACTGGCTTGTATTTATAATGTTTGCCATGTCTCTGTGTCACATGATTGCCATTTACAACCTTGTCTGGGGGCTTCCAACAAGTAAAGTCACCTGGGGAAGCCAGATTCACTTAACAACCATGTGATTTTCCTAAAATGGTGCAAAAAAGGTTACAAAATCAGACTTGACTCACTTAATGAGTACATTGTTTAGCTACAGAAGTTCCAGTCCCAATTGTGATCATAAGTCGAGAATACCTGTATCCCATATAAAGAACACATCTGCCTTTGAAGATGGGGAATGATAAAAGATATCTTAGATATAATTACAGCACTAGATACATCACACCTTTCCTAGGCCATCATCAATGCCAGTCAGTGCAATGCCATGTGTCAACGCTGCTAACATCGGATGTTTTTGCTTTGACAACAGATGGAGATGCAACCATTTTCTTTTTATGTTTTACTCTTACAGTTAGAATTAGATGATGTTGGGGGGAGGAATGTGCATGAGAGTATAGCTAGACATAATAATATTGAACCTAGTGTGTGAGCCAAGGTTATTGAAGTAAGAGATGATAAGAATTGGCCAGCTGGAGAACAGGAGGGAAAGCCTGCATTTCAAACTAATTGGAGAATGTGATTTATGACTGTTAATTGGAGGAGGGAATTGTGCTTTGATACTATGTGCTCAGGGGAAGGGTATCCAGTTTTTGGCTTCAACTGTGTTAGTGTCCATGCTAAGCTTTTCAAATAAAGATTATTTAAGGCAAACAATGTCTCAAAGTTCTTTGAAGAGTTTCATCTGTTGGAACCATGACACCATGTCTCTGTTGCCTTCAGACAACATGACTTTTACTACACACAATCATAAATAGAGGTTGGCATGAAATAAATTTTTGTATCTTTGCTTACCAGTCACTTGATTATTAGCCGATCATAATTTAATTTAATTCTTATCTGTCTTTTAGACAGCAAATATGTATGTTTAGTTATATTATGCATCCTTCAATAAATAATCCATTGTGTTAATTTTATTAGCATCTCACTAATCTTTGGTTATAATAAAATTTCTTCTTCCACAATAAATGATATTAAATTTCTGATTAATTTTAGGTATATAATTTAACAACTTTTAGACTTACATCAGCAATTTTTATTATTAATCATTTTATATTATTCTATTTTATGAGCTATATTTCATAGCTTAGATCACTTAATAGCAGCACTGCCATTTTACTTCTACTGAAATTTATGTAGAGCTATAACACTTTATATCATTAGGTTAGTAATATTAAGTTTCATTTTCTGATGTGATGGCTGTAATCACTTGTATCTTTGTGATTATATGTCATTTTATGATGTTCTTTGACTGAAATAAAGATTTTGAGTTTGGCTACTTAAGGGCTAGTAAAACTTCTGCTAGTGTTGCTAGCCTTCCCCTCATGAATTAGAATTCAAGGGTAGAAAGCCACCACTAACCAAAGAAAATAATCTAAAACAGGCTTTTTTATTATTATCCAATAGGTAAATATTTCTCATCTGGCAAGCACTAGCATTGTACAGTATCTGAATTTAAAATAAAAATTATTTTTATCACAATCTCTTAATAATAATAATAATAATAATAATAATAATAATAATAATGATGATGATGATGATGATGATGATGATGATGATGATGATGATGATGATGATGATGATGATGATGATGATGATGTTGGAAGGGACCTTGGAGGTTATCTAGTCCAACCCCCTGCTCAGACAGGAAACCCTATACCATTTCAGGCAAATGGCTGTCCAGTCTCTTCTTAAAAACTTCCACTGTTGGAGCATTCACAGCTTTTGAATTCTGAAACTGGTAACATTAAGGTCAGCAACAGTATTTTAAAGGCAATATGTAGAACAGTCTTCCTAACCTGATTCCCTTACAGTGCATGTCAACTTACAGTGTACAATATTCCATTCCCACTTACAAGGCTTCGTTATTATGTTTTTCTCAACTGGAAGAAAAGGAAGCACTTTTTTATTTATATAACTTGAATATTTGTTCTCCAACTGGATGTGGGGGAAATTCCCATCTAACATTGCATTTTTAAATTAATACAGACTTATAACTATAATGGAGCTGTCATGGTTCCGATAGATGAAACCCATCAAAAGAACTTCCAGGCAAAATTCTTCCTTAAAGAACATTTTATTTTGGGAAACAAAGTATCGGCACTACATAGTTGAACCCAAAAACTAAATTCCCTTCCCCGATACAAAGTAACAAAGTGCAATTCCCCCCCCCCCAATAAACTGTCCTAAATCATATTCCCCAATTAGCTAAAAGCACAGACTTTCTCCCCAGCTTGCCAAAATGTTATCAACTTGTTCTTGAGTTCCCATAGCAGCGTTATTATTATGGCTAGCTGAGCTTTCATCCCACCCCCCACCCCACTGCACCTGATTTCTAAAGGCAAGAAAAAGCATGTTAAAGGAGAAGAGAAAATGGTTGCATTTTCATCAGTTGTTAGAGCAGGAACATTCAATGTTAGCAGCATTGACAGGAGCATGGCATTTCTGTACTACGTTATGACAGTCATAAGTCGAGGCACCCAAATGGCAAATCCAATTTTAGAATCCTTTTTGTGGTTATCATAAAGTGTGGTTATTGCAAAGCTAACATGGCTGTCATAAAGTTCATTCTTATGCATGTACAACACTGTACATTGCAAATACTGTAGCTATCCATAAAAGTGAGCTGATTGCCAAATGACCCAAATGCAATCATCTGACTCTCTCTCTCTCTCTCTCTCTCTCTCTCTCTCTCTCTGTGTGTGTGTGTGTGTGTGTGTGTGTGTGTGTGTATGAGCGTGTGCATGTACACTGCCATCATAGCTCTGGGTCATAAATAACTGGGGGGGGGGTGTTATAATTTCAAACGGTCACTAAGGAAATAGTCCTTAAGCAAAAGGGCTATTGTAATTAATGGAATGGAAACCAAATTATTACTCTGAATTAGGATATCCCCAATTTGAATCTGCAGATAAATTTTCCTCCTTGTGGGCTCATAAGACATTAATATTTTAGATAACTTAATTGCCAACCAAGTTTTAAAATCATTTGAGTTAATAAAAATTTTTTTGGATTATCTGGAACTATGAAGTGGCAGTGCATTCTGTTAAACATTTAGGAACTTCTAAAATTCCTGAAAGAGCCAGTTTGGTGTAGTGGTTAAGACATCAGGCTAGAAATCAGGAGGCTATGAGATATAATCCCACCCTGCACACAAAACCATCTGGAAGACCTCGGGCCAGTCACTCTCTTTCAACCCTAGCAAAAAGGCAATGGCAAGCCACTTCTGAAAAACCTTGCCATGAAAAATGCAGACTTCTTCAGACAGTCTCCTAGAATCAGACACAATCAAATGGAAAGAAAGTTAGTCTTGAGTTAGTTAGTGCTATTTTTGTAGACAATTGGGGATTATTTTCATGTGATTAGTTATTTGCAAGAATTTTGGAACAAAGGATTAAATAATTAACAGTTTTAAAGAGTATCAGTAATCATCATTATGATCTTAAAATGATATTAATTCAGCAAAATATTTTTCATGTTTATTAGATACAGTATCTCAGAGAATGTTTTAAAAGAGCTAGTGGTCAATAGTATTATATTAAGCATGTAAAATTATGGAAGGGAAACTTAAGCATATAATATGGGCAATTGAGCTTAGGTCCATAAATTTATTTAATGGTTGGGAAGACAAATACAGTTAACCCTGGAATAAATGTAATTCTGAAAATAGAAATAGAAATAGAAATAGAAATAGAAATAGAAATAGAAATAGAAATAGAAATAGGGTAGGGAAGGGTAGGGTAGAGTAGAGTAGAGTAGAGTAGAGTAGAGTAGAGTAGAGTAGAGTAGAGTAGAGTAGAGTAGAGTAGAGCAGAGCAGAGCAGAGCTGGAAGAGACCTTGGAGGTCTTTTAGTCCAGCCCCCTGTTGAAGCACGAGAACCTATACCATCTCAGACAGGTGAATGTCCAGTCTCTTTTTAAAAATCTCCAGTGATAGAAATATACCAATAGAAAATTGACATCTACCATGATATGAATTAGCTACAGATTCATTGATGTTATGGGGAACATTATGTAATTATGAACAATCAGTGTGAACATGCATTACAGTGGATTGATTTTTCTTTGCCTGATATGAAAACACGACAACAGACTATTCAAGATGATGCCTGAGACAGGAAGGGCTCTGTTAAAAGTTTAACTATCTTTTATATATTTGTATTTAACCTATGATCATGAACAAGATGTTTGTGATATTTCTCTTTTTATGAACTGGTTCTTTATTGTTGTAATGGAAAGACTAGTTAAATTTACTCCTAGTAGTTTTTTATTTAAAAATTAAATCTGTGTTTTCTGTTTTCTATAATTACAGGTAATTTTCAACTTACATCATTAAGCAAATGCTACAATCGTTAAGCAATCCCATTGTCGCTGTGGGATGGTTTTGCCAAAAACAGGAAATAAACACATTTTCTGCCAAAATGTCATAAATCACTGTTATGTGACCATGGGACATTGCAAACAGACGTAAATGTGAGCCAGTTGTTGAGCACCCAAAATGCTGCCATGTGACCACAATTTCTGGTTTCTTAAACCAGGTTTAAGTAGTTTTTGCGGTCAGAAATCAAGGACGTCTTGTACTATTTTTCTCCTATTTCTATTTCCCCCTTAATTCTCTTTTTTGAGGAATATATCATTTTTTTCTTTATTTCTTTATAGTAAAGTCAATGAATAAATAAAATCATTCGAAATCAGCACACTACAATAGACATTTTGGACCACTTGTACATTTTAAATAATTTAAAAAAGCTGAAAAAGCAGGCAAATCCAGCTTCATTCAACCAGTCCTAGATACATTTTAAATAAACACTGCCTGTATAAAAACCTCTTTGAAGAACAGAAATTCCACTGCTTCTTCTTACAGTAGCAGAAGAAAATAGATCAGTGACATGAATCTATCATTTTAAAGACTTTTCTCATAAATCGGGTGCAGTATTTAAAATAAGTCAATATCAAATGTACACAACTCTATAAACAAAGAAATAATTGTTGAGACCCATGATATTTGCCAAAGGAAATACAATAACAAATGCTACTTTATTCACCTCTTGATTCCAGTCACATCAAACTAGCTTGGTAATTACTGTCAATAAAACTGTAGGTTTTTGCACTTCAAATTACTCAGTCAACCACTCGTTCCAAAGGGATTTCTGTAAGGTTATAGAGAGAGACCACTTTCAATCATGTATTCAGCTATATCAGCTTCAGCCATTAGGATAAGCATTTCAAGCAGAAGCATAATTACAGAGGGGGGGGGGGGAAGTAGGCAGTACATCATTCCCTATGCTGCTTCCAGACACACATTCATATCTATAAAACAGAGTCTGTACAATGAGCATTTCACAGCTATTTCAAACTTTGTATTCCTCCTTTTAGAAATTATATAGGTAGTGCTTCACTTATGACCATAATGAAGTTTGCCCATTGGTAAAGCAGGTCATCACATGATTGGACTCTTTTTTGCAGTGGTCATTAAGTGAAAGCCACAGTCCTAAAGTGAACACTGCAGTTGTTATGCAAATCAAATGTTCGCTATGGACTATATTTGCCAAATATGGAAGTAAATGTAATATATCATAGTCACATGATGCTGCAAGCAATTGTAAATGAGGGCTGGCTGCAGTCATGTGACCACAAGGGCACAGTCTTCATAATTTCAGAATTGGTTTATATTTTGGGAGGGGGGAAATCCATCATAACTTTAAATAATTGGTAAGTGACCGGTCATAAATCAAGATTACCCATGTTCCTCTTCTAATTTATATTTTTTTTCATAGGAAGATAAAAGTCATTCTTCAGACAAAGGAGTTGGTCAGCTAATAAATTCAAATACATTTATTATATACAAAATGTGAAATGTTGGTTTTAATATGCATCGTTTTTCTAAAAAACCTAGGCTGTTATAATGTATTGGCATAGTAGATATGCTTTTGCAATTGACAGATTAAAATTTGTCAATGCACAGATTTTCTAAGTTATTTTCTGCTCACAACAATGTTGGCCTTCATAATGGATTCATAATACTTGCCTAACATACTTGGGGCTGGAAACTGGAAGTGCACTAGGCAAACAGTCTATGCTAGCACATTCCTTTCAATGCATATTCCCCATTATGTCCCTTCTTACTCTCTTCTAATCCCTTTCTCTCCAATAAATGTATATACAACCACTAATTTTCTTCTTGCTAATTATTCCAGCACTGAAGTAAGCATTCCAATGGACAGGGAAGTGAAGTGGGGAGAATAAAAGTTGAGATAAAATCACAAGCACAGACACAGCACAGTTACAGTCATGATTTTCCACACTGCAACAATGTAACTTAACATCTATTTATTTATTTATTTATTTATTAATTGCATTTATATCCCGCCCTTCTCCTTACGGACTCAGGGCGGCTGACAATTGAATAAAATACTAACATATATACATATACTTAATTAAAATTTGATTAAAACGAAATATTTAAATATGTCCAATTTAAAAGTAATTAAAACCCCCTTTAAAATCCCTCAGGCCAGTCCCG
>NW_015386424.1:73861-104269 GCF_001527695.2 Protobothrops mucrosquamatus
CCCCCTAAAAATTTAACAAAACATCCCTCTAAGAAGGTATATAATTTCCTCCTTCTTAGATCCCTCCCTGCTGCCGCTACGTGCCACCTCTCAGGGTTCCAAACCCTTTCATTAAGGCTGGCCCTCGGAATCGTGTTGGGCCATGCCTGCGCGATGGGGGAGTCGCGCAGGGCCAGCAGTTCCCTCCTGGAATACAACTTCAAATCATGGCGGGAGGTCCAACAGCAGAGTCGGGAGGGGGAAATTACCTGTTCCAATTATGGTTACTAAATGAGAACCACCTGTATGACTCTTAACAAATTTTGTATTCTCATACTGGACATCTAATTTTGTAAGATTTACTATGAATTAATATTGTGTGTTAGTTTTGAGATATGGCCTTTGATTTTTCTTGCCTATTAAATGTGTTGCATTTATTGAAACTGCTACAAAAAAAACCCCACGGAGTAACCATCATTTGTAAGATAATCAGATATGTATATACATGGTTTATCCTTTGTACTAAGTCCCACATGCTGAACTTTAAAGCCAACAACAAGTCTGAGAAGAAAGATTCAGAAGAGGAAGTATTCCCATTAATAAGCTATTAGCTGTGATAGCCAAAGGCATTAGCTAAGGTGGTTCAGAGAGAAGTATATAGAAGCTCCGTCTTCAAAGGTAACATGTCTCTAATCAGAGTACAAAAGCAGGAAAGGAAAAAAACAATGGACAAAGCAGTTGGTTCATGTATTCCTTTTGTCTTGTTCCAATACTTGCAAGACTACCTCAGCTCCTATATTTGTTACTTATTATTTTCTCTGATTTTTTTACCTTGTTTTTATTCTGTTAGCTGTCCAGAATCAGATGTTTGAGATGGATGTACATATAAACAGAAGGAATGGATAGCTAAATAAACAAACAAACAAATAAATAAATAAATATTGTTTGGAAACTTGAGAAAAACTTGAGAACTGGGCATTACCAAATTTCTTCCCATAATCTTAAAAGCTTTAATGTCCATTAAGTAGGCTACTTGCCTAATGATGGTTCACATGAGAAGGTGTTTTTTTTTTTTACTGTATTGCTTTATCAACACTCTCAAGATAAAATCCAGTGCAGGAACAACACTATGATTTAAAAAAAAACTGGCATTTTAAAACCTTTTTTTTTTAAATGATGCTTTTACTCTAAACCATGATTTTGAAATATTCTTTCCATTTGAAATCTTTTGAGTTACCTTACTTCAAACATTTGAGAAAAGAAAAATGAGAGTTTAAAAGAGATAAAAAAAATTATTGCTTTGAATCAACTAATTATTGATATAAAAAAGAAATAAAAACAATAAACTCATTCCACAGTCATAGTGACGTATACCCATGGATTATAACGTAATTACAAAATTCCTCTCTCCTTTATGTTCTTTCCCGTCTTATAATTTATACATAAAAATTCATTTACATTAATTTGACTTAATTAAATAGAAAATTAAGAAGGGTGCCCATGTTTTCTTAGGTTGCATTCAGGGATGCATGAAGAAGTAATTCTATGACTAAGTTTGCACATTCTTCAAAAAAGCAATACATTTCTTATTTGATCTCTAAAACCATCCCTGTTATATGAAATATACATAGGCTCTTTTAGGATGTGTTGTGATCTATTTCCAAAAGGTAAAAATAGAGATCGTGGATGGTAGCCTTTGTCCAATCAGGCTGCAAGGTATAATAGCATCAACAGGATGACAGATTATAACCTATTTCTAATGATTCCTAAACATAACTAAATAAATAATAATAATAATAATGATAAAGTTGGAAGGGACCTCGGAGGTCATCTAGTCCAACCTCCTGCTCAGGCAGGAAACCCTATACCATTTCGGACAAATGGCTGTCCAGTTTCTTCTTAAAAACTTCCAGTGTTGGAGCATTCACCGCTTCTGGAGGCAGGTTGTTCCACTGGTTAATTGTTCTAACTGTCAGGAGGTTTCTCCTTAGTTCTAGGTTGCTTCTCTCCTTGATCAGTTTCCACCCGTTGCTTCTTGTCCTGCCTTCAGGTGCTTTGGAGAATAGCCTGACTCCCTCTTCTTTGTGGCAGCACCTGAGATATTGGAACACTGCTATCATGTCCCCCCTTGTCCTTCTCTTTGTTAAACTAGACATACCCAATTCCAGCAACCAGTGTCTGCTGAGGAAAGTGCAAATTGCTATGTAAAGAGTAAAATTGTGGCCACTTTATTCTGCAAAGAGAGAATTGGGTATATCAGCAAAAACAAATTGGGCACAAAAGAATACTTTAAAAGTGTGTAGGGCAGGACAAGAAGACCGAGAGTCAAGAATGAATGAGTGTTGAATGAATATGGATTGAATGTAAATATGAGAAGCAACCTACACAGAGGTCAGAGATGGACAATTAATGAATATCAAATATCAAATATCAAAAATATCAAGGACAATTTATGGCTTGAGAGAGAAACAAAAACTATGAAAGTCATAGAATCATACAATAGTATCATGATTGGGTGCAGCTGATAGAAATTGTCAAAAAAGAAAGAGATAAGAAGATTTGACGAATAAATGATAATGTATGAAGCAGAATACAGATATAATCTCAGGGGGGGAAGCAAAGATAATTATTAATAATTGAGCAAATTTGGTTTAGTGAATAAGGCATCAGGCTAGAAAACTGGAGATTGTGAATTCTAGTCCTGCCTTAAGCATGAGAGCCAACTGGGTGATCTTTGGAACAATCACTTTCTCTCAGCCCAACTCACCTCACAATGTTATTGTTGTGGGGAAAATAGGAAGACGAAAAAGTATTAGGTATGCTCACCTCCTTGAATTATTTATAAAAATAATAAAGGTGGCATACAAATAAATAAAATAACTTGCACAGTTAGGAAGATATGGAAATGGTCGCAAATGGCCTTATTGCAAATGCTCTTGATGTAAAGTAGATTTACTTTAAATAGTTTCCCTTTTCTCGTCTCTTTGCCTCTCCAAGCTTTAAGAACTGGAACACATTTCAAGGACAGTCATCATCTCTAAGGGGAATGAAAGAAAAGCATGGAAGGGAGATCAAACATCACTGAAGCCTTAGATGAAAGCCATGCGTAGCAGCCTCATATTGGGATTTTTCATTAAGAACTCTTCAGCTCAGATTTTATGATGAACACTCAAGTTGAAAAAGGCATTATTAGCCTAGTTTTCTTGTGAAAAAAAAACCCTCTTTCAAAATAGCAGCATAATTTGTTCTCATGACTATTCCACATTTTTGCAAAGATCACATCAATGTGATTAGTCACTTGAATTCTTATTTAACTTTTTTTATGACACACTGAGACACATTTTCAAAAATATGTGTTGGGAAGGGTAGAGATGCAGAGTAGAGGAAATATGAATAAGGTCAAGGAAATGAGCTTCCAAGATAAGAAAGGGAAAGCTACAGACCTTATTATCACTATTAAAATTAATGAGCAGGTCAAGAAAAACCAGCAGAACAAACCAATAGTAACAATACACTAAATAAAAACATACGAAACATTGAACTCAAATGGACTTCAAGACTGTTTTTAAAAAATATATCTCCCCTTTCAAGTACGGATTCTAAAAACTATTAAGATATAATACCAATTGAAGCGTAAAAGAACTTCATTTTTGTTAAGTACATCATCAAATAAATGTTTTAATAAACAACAGAATAATGCACCAACAAAGTGATAAAAAGGCTTCTAGGTCTAGCACTATTTCATTTATAAAAGCAACGAAATGGAACATTTTATATCCACTCAAACTTGTTCAGATAAAAATGTTGTTCCAATTACTAGATAGGGATCAAAGGCTCCAAAGTGAAGCTTTAGCCAACAGAAGATTACTGAGTTCCTCCCATTCACAATGTGAATTGCAATGGATTTAGTACAAGTTGTTAGTGATTTTCATTCCAATGGTACTTCCTGAACTTCAGAAAAAAATGAGATCTATAAAGTGGACTTTGATAACTAGTTTAGAATTCTGTGCTTCCTTTAATGCATTGTAGTTGCTACTGTAGAAAACACTTTCTGACATATTTCCTTCTTTTGCAGAAAATCCTTTAAGTAGAAGTTATGCCACAATTTGTTCCATTTCAGAAGAAAAGTGAGCTGCACTATAAACAGATGGCTGGATTCTGTCGGAATAAGCATTAATTATGCAGTTTTAAGACAGCTGGAGTGTTTTTTGCACAATATTATTCCTAATAATAAAAATCAAGTTTCAACAAAGGCAAAGTTAAAAAAAGAACTACTTCAGTCAAAGACCTTTTTTTGCTCACTTTGTTGCTTGCTTTCTGTCATTACTAAATTTTAAAATAATTTCAAAGGTTCAGTTAAAAATGATGCAACTATATCAAGGCTTTAGCATAAATTTAACTTTTTCTTCTTCTTTTCAACAAAAATCTGACATAATTTAGTTCATATATTTTTAAAAGCACAACTTGCATCACACGTTACAATTTTGAAAGTAAAGTTGGAAAGTAAAGTAAAGAAGGAAAGACAATTCTCTAAATTAAAATTTATGAAAGTTTTGGTTTTTACTAAATTAAATGCTTGATAGCCTCCAATAGCTACTACACTGTCTACCTAAATTATAAAGTTTTAGAGAAAGTTGTTACAGAAGATAGCTATCAGAAATCTATCTATCTATCTATCTATCTATCTATCTATCTATCTATCTATCTATCTATCTATCTATCTATCTATCCAGTGTTTTTTTTCTAAAAAAAAAAAAAAAAGGTGCCGGAACTCACATACGTCATACAACCCGCCTTGTGTACCCTACAAGGTTCCATCCAAAAAAGGTGCCAGAACTCCGTTCTGGGCGTTCTATGAGAAAAAAAGCCCTGTATCTATCTATCATTTATTTTATCCAATGTGTATTATTTTTATAAATAACTCAAGACAGCCAGTATATGTAATACTCCTTCCTCCTCATAGTTTCCCCACAACAGCATCCTTGTGAGGTGCATTGGGCTGAGAGAGAGAATGACTGGCTTAAAGTCACTAGCCAGCTTTCATGCCAAAGGCGGGACTAAAACTCATAAACTCTTGGTGATTGACCCAAGGTTATCCAGCCAACTTTAATGAATAAGGTGGGGTTAGAACTCACAGTCTCCTGGTGATTGGCCTGATGCCTAAACCACTAGACCAAACTCTCCTTTCATGAAACATAAAAACAGCCACCTCCAAGTCAAGACCTCCAATTTAGACCTCTAACCATACACATTTTACATGTGTAAACATCTCTCAATTATGTGATTCAATCATCTCATATAATTAACATTTATCATGGCTTAACTGCATGACTATATAACATACTTATCTCATGATTAAAGTTTATTGTACTGCATTTCTGACAAGAGCAATTGAGTGGGCATACAAGTTGGCAAATTCATGAATACATTAAATAAACTTGTCATTTTCCTAGGTTCTCAAGTTAACTCCTGCAATTTTAATGGAGAATAAATTACATCTTGGTCTAATTTATCTACTTGACATATAAGCTAAACTTTCAAAAACACTTTCTGAATAAAATATCATCCATTAGAAACAGAACTCTTTTAAATGACGGGAAGAGAAATGTAAAAACAACACTACGATGATGAAGTTAGCTACTGTATTTATGTAGCTCAGGATTAAATCGTAGATACTTGGCATTCTCTTGGTTTGTTTCTCTTCCTGCAGCTGTTGATTACCAGGCTAAGTACATCATCAGGCCACTGGTAATGAAACATCTGCAGGAAGCTCAGAAAACATGAAGAACCCAATGAAGTAAACTCTATTTTATTTGAGAGAAATGAAATGAAGCATTTTGAATTTACAAAATAGTTTTTTGAGCTTGGTCAAAGAATGATAATCTAGTAAAAATAATTATATTCTCAAAGCATATTACAGATAATCCTTGACTTGAAATAACTGGGATCAGCATTTCCGTTCATAAGCAAGGCAGTTATTAAGTGAATAAATCTCTATTTTGCAACCTTTATGCTATGCGTCAAGGTTCCAATAGACAAAACCAAACAAATCAGAATTTCAAGGCTAGAGATTTCCTCAAAGAACAAGTTTATTGGTTACATAGTATTGTCATGGTCAAAAGTGAAACCAAGTCTGAAATCCCCCCCAAAGAGAAACACTATTATAAAGTTAAACTTCCCACTCCAATGCTATGCAATCAGCTACATTGGCTGGCTTTCTAACCAAATGCTTGCACCCCACACCTAACCAACAGAAATGACCTTGGTTCCCATGGGACAGTGAAATGTTTAGACTAGCAAAAATCCTCCGCACCCCCTCCCATTCTTGTGGCAACATAGAAAGAGCAAGATGGCTACAGCCAGGTTCGTTGTAGAGTTGACACTATGGTTTTTAAGGAAATTACTGCAATTGTTAAATGAATCATGCCGTTGTTAAACAAATCCAACTTCTCCCATTGACTTGTGTTGGAAGCTGCTGAGAAGGTTGCAAATGGCAATCACATGATCCCAGAACCCCATTGTAAATACATCCAGGTTGCTAAGCACCCAAATTCTGATTACACGACTGTGGGATTTCTGTGAGTTCTAAGTGTGAAAGTCAGTCATAAATCATTTTTTCAGTGCCATTGCAAATTCAAGTGGTCACTAAATGAATGATTGTAAGTCAAGCTCCACCTATACAGTAGTTCTCCAGAGCACTTTTTAATATTCTGTCTATCTTTACTGTAAAACAGTTCAATAGAAGAGAATTTAAACATTACATTGTGATGGGATTATGCTAAGGTATTGTGTAGTTGTGTTTGTAGCAGTGACTTAAATAAGAGTACTGCAGATACTATACATTCAGTAACAGAAAAGCAAGCAATATAACTTATAAGTATTTTTATTACATAACCAAATGGCAACATTCTAGTCCTAAATTTATCCTGTATTATTTTGAGCTTTCCAGCCTCATGCTGTCAAACCTTTTTAACTGATTTAATTTTTTCCAATCTATTTACTGATGTCTCAGAGACTCATTCTTTTATGGTCAGATATATGTCACAGGTGTTCTAATCTGCACCCATTCTCAAGGAAAGGGTAAAATTAGGACAAAGGAGAGAGAACTACCTTGCATCAAACTGGCAATATTTCACATTTAGTAAATAATCATGTTTAAACTGAATGTAAAACATGAAAATATCAAGGATGGGATTTTATTGGATAGGGATGTTCAGTCATATACTAACAGTCTATCAACAGTGTTGAAAAGAAAAGGTGATTTTTCAAAATCAAATAACTGACATAAAAAAATAATTTTTTTATTCAAATATGCACTTGGAATTGTGGTTAAAGGAAAAAATAGACAGAGCTGAGCTACAATCAATGCCTTTGAGGTATTGACTATAAATGGTTTGCTGTAGGCTGTTTATTGCAGTATTAATTTTGCTTACTATTAATATTTCTAAATGGTATTCTACCATGGTTTACTCTCATTAGGTTTCAAACTTTTTTCTAAACTTTAATATATTAACACATATTAAAGCAAACAACAAAAATAATACAAACAATCCTCTTGAGATACTAATTTTCTTAGGCCTTTATAGATATGTTGCTTTCTAATATTCAATGATAATTACATTTAACCAAACAATTCTGCAATTATTTTATCCTGGGTAACCATGTCTACATATTTAATAACTCATTTTCACTGTCTGTTGGAAGAATCTTTCTCCATTATGTATTGAGTATTCTCCACAGCAGAAGAAGACTGACAGAATAAGAGGTCAAGTTAAATTCCCTTTTTGTTGTAATGAAATTCAGTGGAGAAGCAAAGAACAACATAATTTTCAGTAATGCAACCTATTGAGGTTTGATTGCTCTTAAGCCTCCTAATTATAATATATTAGTAGTAAATGTCTCACTGAACACTGCTTTATTTTAAATTGCAACAACTCTCATATTTATGAAAAAAATTAAAAGGATTTAATTTTTCTGAAGTCTTTTCTCAATTGCTTCCTGATATAGCTAAATAATATACTCCATTAATATGTAACAGCCATCTGCCTCAAAACAAAACATATAACAATTATTCCCACAAATACAGCAATATGTCTTCCAATTAGAAAAACTGCCTGAAAAAAATCTATAGTTTTCACTAAAAGTATAAAACTAACTATCATACAAACTAACAACATTGTTGGAGTTGACTTCATAGTTTCTTATCTAGATCTAAGATTAAAAAAAGTATAAAATCACATAGAATTGAGGAAATAGCAATAACAATAGCACTTAAGACTTATATGCTGCTTTATAGTGCTGCATAACACTCTCTGAGTGATTTACAAATATCAGCGTATTGTCCCCAACAATCTGGGCCCTCATTCTAGTGATCTCAGAAGGATGGAAGGCTGAGTCAACCTTGAGCCGGTCAGAATCGAACTCCTGGCAGTCAACAGAATTAGCCTGCATTACTGCATTCTAACCACTGCGCCACCAGGGCTCATCAATACAGATGATTTTTTTTTCTGCTCTCAGAAAGGAACTGACCCAAGTCAAAGAAACATCTTCAAATTGTGTTTATGATGGTTCTTTCACTGTTTCTATAAATAGAGAAGAAAAATTCACTTTAACTGGCTTAGACACTGCACAGTAGCAAACAGGTACTCCTCGACTACTTTGCCCATCATGACCATAAGCTATGAAAATCATAAAGTGTGCCATTATAACCATTTTTTGCAGCGGCTGTTAAGCAAATGCCACTATTGTTAAATGAAGCCATTTTTGCTATAAGCTCTTTTGTCGAAAACCAGAGGTAAATGCAAGCTTTCAGCAAAAACTTTATAACTGGTTTCTGAGTGCCTTAAGTGTGATCTGTTGGAGGCAGGGGGTCTGTTGGAACTTCAAACAGTTGCAAAGTTACTAGTTGTAAGTCAAGGACTACCTGTAGTTTGCTTGGCTTGAGCCATATTGTATAGACACAGGTAATTGTTCATACATCATATTATGCCTCAGATTGTTAGAATCCTGGTATGGTGAATAATGCATAATGCTTGTGTTCACAAAACATAATTGTGTTGTCACAATCCACCTCTGGGCCTGTAGTGCAGGATACAATGTTTGACAGAAGTTGAGGCAGCAGAATCCCCCCAGAGATCAGGGTGCCAGAAATCCTTTTTATCTTTTTGAAATGTGAGCAAGCTAACTCCTAAATTGAATGTACCCGCAGGCTTCTCTTCCTTTGCCTTCATCACAATCACAACTGTGATTCTAGTCCTTCAAATAAAGTATTCTATTTCTATACTTGATCTACAGGTTGGATTTGGAATTGGAGTTTTTTTTCTAAGCAATGTTTACATGATTTTGACCTTGGCCAGTGTAAGTTAGCACAGGCTGGACTCATACAACACTCAGACAAAAAAAAATGAAATGAGAATGTACCTATGGCCCAGCATCTGTGAACCAAGTCTCTATGTCAAGAGATGTGGATGTTTGATGGTATTACAGATATCGTCGCAGGATGGAAGCAGTTTCTAGTAAGGCCGCCTTTTGCAATTGACTAATGGCGAATTTGTCAATGCCAATGGTGTTCAAGTGGTGCTCCAGTTGTTTTGGGATTGCACTCAAGGCGCCTATTACTATTGGTACTACCCTTGCTTGCTTTTGCCACAGTCTTTCTATTCCTCTTCTTTCTCCACCTGGTTCTAACTGCATACCAGCTGGTAGGGCCATGTTCTCTGATGTTGGCAGATAATTTTGGATTTGCATGGATAGCCCAGTTGAAGTGCACCCAGAGCGTTAGAAGGCTGTTTTGACATAAGTGTTCACATCTTGCCAACACTTTAAGAACACTTGGTTGGGAAGTGACTTTGGAAACCATGGGGAGAAAGGGAAATTCACCTGCATTTCATCTGCTTGGGGGAATTGGTGCTAACTAAAGCCGTTTTGTTTTTACAAGAAGTTTTTTTAAGTGTCATAAAGCCCTGGTGGTAGATATCTGATAAGGACACTTGTCCTGTACAAAATAGAAAATAAATGACATGAAATTCTGTGGAATATGGCAGCTGGTTTGTTCTCCAATTTTACAGTGATAATCTGATACTTTCACATATCACAAAATCTGCCGAAAAAGGCAGCCACATAACTGAGTTGCACCAGGAAGCAGCTGTTTCTTGATGGAAACCAGAGAGATATAGAGAAAAACCATCCATATTGAATCATGGGCATACCCTCAATTCTGTATCAATTTAATTCAATATCATTTGTTAAATTGTGTCCAGGACCATTTCTCCTATTCTCCTTCAAGTGAAATGGAAATCTATTAGATTCTACAATTTGCAAGAGAATCTGGTAACATCTTGCTAACAGACTCTCAGATTCACACAAAATTCTCTCTGTAGGAGGAGTGGCAGAACCTTTAAGAAAATAAACTCCAAGTATTTTGCAAATTTAAAAAATGCAAAAATCCTGTGGTGAGAGTCCAATATTAATGTAAATCAAAGGAAAGCACTTTCACCATCCCAAGACACTCCATGTTCCCTTACAAGGAAAATGAAAATTATTCAAACACAGCATAAATCAGTGGGGAAAAGTAAAAAAAGAACAGCTAGAGTCCAGAAGATTTAAATAAATCAATATTCAGCCAGCTGGTAAACTTTTAAGGATAAAAAGCAGAGTAAAACAGAAAATTCAAAAAGTGAAGTTAAAACCCATGCATGCTTAACAAAATGAGCTGCCAAAAGGAAGATGAATACCTATGACTTTGTGACTGCTTCCAAAGGGAATCTTCAAGTCTCCCCTTCCCAAATGGGCCCCTGACCGTCCAAAAGCCTCTTTGGTTATTCCTAAGTGCTTCAATTCAAATCCAGGGGACAGTACTGCCAAAGCACTGCTTTCGCACCAAAATCAACAGATCATCAGCAAGGGGAGAGGGAGAAAAGCCTCTTATCTTCAGCAGCTATCTTGGGGAAGAGTCATGAATACTATTTCTTATTTACTGTATCCTGCAACAATAACCTTATGAGGTGAATTAGGCTAGGACAGTGATGGCGAACCTTTTAGAGACCGAGTGCCCAAAAACTGGCCCAGCCCCCACTCCACCCCCTGCCCCCGCTCCACCCCCCCAATTCCCCACCCTGCCTGCCCGCAGGACCACTCATCGCCTCCAGGGCCCGCCGCAGATCACCCAGGCAGCCTAGCAGCGCTATGACGGTCACACCCTCTGCCCACGCCCTGTAGCATCAACTGTGCATGATGGGATGTGAAGGCAGAGTCTTGTCTACACTGCCTGTCTGCCATGTCCTTGGCTGCGCTGCTCCGCATAGGCCACGCTCAGGGGTGACTCTCCTTCAGGGGGGCTGCTGGAGAGAAAGGGATTGCGGGGGGGGAGGCGAGGCTGGGGCAATGGCACGTGTGTCCACAGAGAGAGCTCCAAGTGCCACCTCTGGCACCCGTGCCATAGATTCACCACCACTGGGCTAGGACAAACTCACCCAGTCACACATTCCTTAAGGTACTGATTCATGTGCAAAAGAGGACTAAAGCTCATAGTTTCTTGGTTAATAAGCCAGTACCTTAATTGCTATCAGTAGTTCTCGACTTGCAACCATAATGAGCCCAGAATTATAGTTTTAAGTCATGGAAGTCATTAAATAGGTCAGTCACCATGTGACCACATTACGTTTTATGACCTTTTTTGCAAACATTAATTTATTAAGAAAAAATGCTTTCCCCAATGGATATTTTTTGCTGGAAAACTAAAGTAAACACCAGAAAAAGAAATCCATAAATCACAGTCGCATGACTGTGGGACACTACAAATGGCCATATAGTGAACCAGTTGTCTATGGAGATTCTCAGTCATCCAGGTCATGGTTGTCTCAAAGGTGCTTTTTCAAGAGGCAACTGGACTTGCTTGTTTTTCTTTGAAGACATTTCACTTCGCATCTAAGAGGCTTCTTCAGCTCTGACTGGATGGTGGAAAATGGAAGGATTTATACTCCTTGCAGACAGCTGGCCATTTGCATTCTTTTAGAGAGTCATTGAGGCCACCTGGAGGTTTATCTGTGTCCTCAGGGTCACCAGAGTAGTGCAAATAGGTGTGGAGCCTTCTTGAAACTACTCAGATGACTCTGAGACACAGATAAACCTCCAAATGGCTTCAACAACTCTCTAAAAGAATGCAAATGACCAGCTGTCTGCAAGAAATATAAATCCTTCCATTCCCCACCATCCAATCAGAGCTGAAGAAGCTTCTTGGATGAGAAGCAAAACGTCTTCAAAGAAAAACAAGTCCTGTTGCCTCTTGAAAAAAGCACCTTTGGGAATAGATCAGTTACCAAATGCCAAAATGTATCTGGCCATGGGAGTCTGGCCTTCAAAATTTCAAAAATAGATCGTACGTAGCTCTATGGCAGTCCATCATAAGTTCAAATGTCATTAAGTGAGAATGACCTATATACCAAACCAGCTCTTGTAGATGTTACTGCATGAAGTTCAAACCTTTTAAAGTTATGAAATTCATGTTGCAGTCTAGGATGGTGGTTGAGCTGGGAGGTGGCACCTGGCAGAAAAGTAGTGTTGTTTCTACTCTGATTTTTATTGATTGTTGTGAGTTGCCTAGAATAGTTAATTGACAAGGGCAGTCATATATGTTCTGTAAATAAATAAATAATTTTAAGTATTTTAACTGAGCAAAATAATTAGCCCAGTTGTTGATTTGCTATAGCATTACTGTAAACTAGACCAAAACTTTTGTTTGTTAAAGAGGGACAGATAGTTTTCATTCAGTTTATTTTTAAAGTTTATACACCACTTTAAAACTTGTTTTGAATGTATTTAATTTGAATCATACCAAAAATTTTAAAGTCAAGTTTCCAGTTCAGAATATTTAATTCAATATAGCTTCAATCATAGATTGATGTCACACTGTTAACAAAACCAATACTGGAAAAGAGTGGGGAAAACTTGTAAATCAGTTATAATATTAGAAAGAGAACAATATCATCTTTAAATCTGATCAAAATGAAATACTGATGGTTGCTAGTGGCTAAAAATACAACATTTCTGTCCTCTGGAGTACCAAATAATACCCAACGGTGGTGTTAAAAGATATTTGACTGACAGACTAGGAAACTCCTTCACTGCAGACCTTCTTTGCTCCTGGCTAAATGGTTAATTAGCTGAATACTTTTCCCTAATGACCTATCTTTTGGCATAAAAGAATTCATGCATGCAAACAATAAATAACATTACGCTTTTAAGGTTATTCAGTTGGTCCATCATGAGATTTACCATTGGAGTTGAGCACATGAGTGTTACCTGATGGGTCTCAACATAGAAACAGAGTGTGTTTTCTTTTCAAAGCAGCCCACATGTTGATTTTTTGATATGCAAATTAAGGAAAGAAATTGCTTTTGGATCCAGCAGGTGCTTTAAACTGAGGTTAATGAAACTGGGATGCACATAGGTCTGTTTTTGTCTATTAATATCTCCATTTCTACCTCTCTAGTAAACAGGAACCACCTGCTCCAACATTGGAGCGTCTTACAGCTCTCTGAGGCTTAGCCATTTATGAGGCAAGTCAACCAATAAACAGCTCCTTTGAGAACCTTCTATTGAGTAGAATAATGTCAGGTAGCTAAAAGACCAAGAACTACAAGCTGGGCCATTTATTACAAGTGACAACATATTACTTAGAACTCAACACATGCTCTATTCAGATGTAAATCATTCAGAACAACAGTTTATTGAACCACTCCCTGTTTTTCTTTAAAAAATAACATGCCATATCCATCCACCTGTCCCCACTGCTGGCAGAACTTCCTATTAAAAAAAATCTATTTTCCCAAAAGCCCTGACTTATTTTATCAATATTAGGCAGGAGAAGAAGGTCATATCTCGTTGTGACCTCCACCTCCAAAGGATCAAGCCTACATAGTTACAAGTTGTACATACAGCCAACAGTCCAGCAAAATGTAAGAAACTCAATCTTCTACCCAACCGTATAAAATGTGATACTTCAGTTAGTCGTATTAGGACTGCAGGATGGTAATTCTAGACTCCCTTGAAAACCTATCCATGCTGTTTCTGGTCCAAACTATTCTTTCAATGTTTATTTTTTATACTACTAAATGTGTTGCTTATGTGGGTTTTACTTGATGGTACAATAAACAGACAGACAGACAGACAGACAGACAGACAAAGTCATTTCTATCATTCATATTCCCCCAATGAGGCTTTCCCTCAAAAATGCATCTGCACTGAGATTTTCTAAAAAAGTGTACGCATATTTTCCCTTCTCCTCTCCCCTCCCCTCCCCTCCTGTCCCCTTCCCTGTCCTCTCCTCTCCTTTTCTTAGCCAAACCATTGCCATTCTCTTTTTCTAGGCTATTTTTCAACTTACCAATCAAGCCTACCGCAAGTCCTTGGATTTCCTATGTAACAAAGGACAAGTGCTGAATTGGCCTTCTAAGAAATATATGAAGAATCAGAGTCCAAAAAATAGCCAGAACAAATAACTTAATGAAGCAAGGAAAAGTTAAATTCAACTATATTAACAGTTTCACTTAATTCAAATGGAATACACCTAACAGACTGGTGTTCATTTTCTAATCAATTGTTCTTATGAACAATTTTGACTTGGCAACTTTGAAAGGAAGCCTGAGAATCTGTCTCATGTTAACAAGGGTATTAACTTTATACACTGTAATGGATATAGGTCTTTCAGTGTCCAGCTCTTTCTGCAGCAACATTCTCCCAGAATTTTGACTTGTTCAATTTATTAAAGATGTACAGACATATCTACTTATTATCACAAATACTGTCTGAATTCTAGGTAATAATTAAGTGCACAAATGTATTGCAAAATTAATTGTATTAATTACCTCTTCTAATTTTACTTCTTCTAATTTTAAAACCAGGCTCATCTTTCTGAATTCTAGGTAATAATTAAGTGCACAAATGTGTTGCAAAATTAATTGTATTAATTACCTCTTCTAATTTTACTTCTTCTAATTTTAAAACCAGGCTCATCTTCTTCCAATTTAGCTTCGCTTAATATATATTCAGTATATTGGTTGAATAAATAAGGGGAGACTATACAACATGGTTGCAAATCTTTGCCAACCTGTTACTATCTATCTTTGTGTTTTGTTTTGATCAAATATAAGCAGTAACATCGTTCATATAATTAATTGTATTGGGAAATGCTGAGATTTGTTCCATGCAGGAAAACCTTGTAATGGAGAACAGAAATGTGGCCAAGGAATCCAAAGAGATATATTTATTTCACTATCCCTACTTTTCCTTCAAAAACTATTTGAGCAGGTCGAGGAAACTGGCTCTGCTAATCAGTTACCATCTAGCAAAGGAATGCTTTAGCTTTGATCAGAACTGTGGAAGAATGAACTGAAGTTTAAAAAAAGAGTTTATCGTATATAGAGACCTTACAATGCTTTATCTCTAGATAACTTCCATAGGCTACTGAAATGTATGAGTATTCTAACATGCCAGTTTTTGTATTTTATTCCGCAGTGGTGATTCAATTTATTGTGGCTCTGAATGAGACATAATTTCTTTAATAACATTTTCCTTCATTAAACCATAAATTCTTGTCAAACAATTTGCTAGCAAGATTTAATGATATAATAAGCATCAGACAGTACATTTAATTAACATTAGAATTATTTTCTAGAATCAGATCTCAATTATCTAATCCAGGTCATTATTTATTATTTTGGCAACTCTGCTCTCCTTAAATAAACAACTTATTCCAGCATAACAAATTCTTTTCAAACTTCTATCCTTTTGAGTGAAGGGCAGGATGATGTGCTCCTTTGAATCTCCTCCTGGTTGGATCCAAGGGGACCCAACGAGTATCTTCCTGGCTTTGTATGCCATTCCAAGCTGAATGCAGCTAGAATCTTCACTCCAGCGCACTTGTAAAGAAAAAGTGCACACAAGGGGGTTGCACATTGGCACCTGAATATTGCTTTCAATGTGTATTCCTCATTGTGTGCTTGCTTGTTGTCTTCTAATGAATGTAAATACAAATATTAAATTCCTCCTTGTTCATTATTTAGCACCCAGCATTTAGCATGAGCATTCCAAGGGATGGAAGAGTGATTAAAAGGTAAGCAAAAGCTGAAGATCTGAATGATTTTGTCAGTTTCAAGCTGGAAAGTACAATTCAGGTCATGCAATTTCCCTTTTTTAAAAACAATAATTTTTATTAAAGTTTAAATTTTAATCAATTTAATGACATGTAATATCTTCCACTAAGTAACTGAGTTGCCAATCCCAATTTAGTCACTGAATGAGGACTACTCATAAAGCAGTATGCCACTGTAGGACCAATTCTGAATTAGTGACTTTTATCAAATTAATAAAATAATTGACAGAATAAACTAATGCCCATGTCTGCTACTCCAAAATGAAAATTTGTAGGCCAGATTACAGAGGCCAGAAATAGCCTTTGTGACAAAGTTATTAACATTAATGTAATACTGCTACTACACAGAGAACCTGTATAAAGCTCAAATATTCTGATCTTTGTTTTCATTCTAAGTAAATTAGTGGGTAGAATAGAATTATGAACTTTTGGGAGGAAAAAATGTTTTAGACATTATACAGCAATCAAGACTTGTGCGGAATATGGTAAGAATTTATTTGTTGTGGATTCTTTCATGAGTGCTAGTTTCCTTAATGTTCACAGGTAGTACAAAATGTTCCTTTTAAACAGAACAAAACCAATCTTATAATTCTACAACTTTTTCTGTTGTAAAATTACTAAACAAATGTTGGGCATATTTCAACCAAGAAGTTTTTTTTAGTTGTTCCATTTATTGAAACTGTGTAAGCATTGCACTAAAATATTTATAAAAAATATTTATTATTTAAATGATTTCTGCAGCCACTCATCCCCTGGCAGTGAATTCTAGGCAGCGAATAATGATTAAAACCAAACCGCTCCCTATCAACAATCCAAAACCAAATTATTTCAGAGAAATCATTTTAATTGTGGAAAAACAATGAAAAGTAATCAGCCAGCCAGGTTTTCTCAAACCCAATATATTATCCAAGAGTTTACTTATGTAACCTTTGGCCATATGTAATGGGCTGTAAAATCCCTGCCTCTAGAATCTATAAAATCATTTTTGGCTTAGTATAATGCATGAAACCAACTTTGACTTATTCAACAAATTATGGGGAAACTCAATGTTTTGTACACCTCCACGATGTCTAATGTATTTTGGTATGTCACATACACAAGGCAATCTTCCCCCTCCGTGTTTCAATAAATTGCTTGCTCTTGACAGGGTTGACATTTGACATAGTATAAATCTGAGAAAGGATGTCTTCTTTCTTATGGTGTAGTGATTTTATAACTACAAAATAATAGCTGTGGCTATTCAATTTAAAAATTGAATGTAAACTTTTTTTAAAAAAAAAAAGACATGATCCATTGAAGCATCATTAGAAATCCAGAAATAAAGTAGAAGATGACCATGTTGGCAAACTATTGCAATAATATATTGTTATATGGCTCTCAAACATGCAACCTACAGATTGTTCTAGGTGACAAATGGGCACCCACTGGAGCAGAATCAAAAGAGTCAAGATGGCATTGCTTTGATAACACTTTATGGCCTCATCTTGACAGTGCATCCATATAAGGGAATGCAGAACAGCCCAGGACCAGCCCCATCCTGACACAATATTACCAGTTTAATGCACACCCTAAAGTGAAGGATTGTCTGATGTCAACCCTACTAGAAAACCAGACCAGGAAATCAACACCACTGGAAGGCTAAATTTACTTTTATTGAGAATGGCTACAATAACAGACTCTTGCAGATCTGATTATTCTATCCCTCCTCCTCTGTCTTCCTATAGTTCAGTGAATTAGGGAAGTGTCATTGTTCTAGGCTTAAAATGTTTCAGCCCCACTGCCTGAGTAACATTTCCTACATATCTCCCCCAAGATTGTCTCTTTAATCTCTATATCTGCCCCAGGTAGGCTGCCTTCCCATCTTTAAGTTGCTTTCCTATAAAAGTAATCTAAAATTGAGCTAAATTTCCATGGCCCTTTATTGAGAGACTAACACATGACAAATTGAAGATATAATCTGTTTCCCCCTCCTTTAAAGAGAACTGCCAATATCATTTTTATTTCTTGGCAGAATTGGAAATAATTTTCAGACCAAGTTGCCCTTTCCAGCAGCAGGTGAATCCTGCCAAGTTTCAGATGATTAGATTCAAGGGCTTTATGTTGTTATTTTATATATATAAAATCAAACCAGACATTGGTGTAAAAATTAATGAAAAATGCTGTCAGATAGGTATCCAAAGTGAAATGGGAAAAAGTTGTTTTGTTTTGAAGTAAATCACTTATTTTTAATTTATGACATTTAATTTATTTAACCTTAATACATTTCTGTTTAATCCATACTATCCTTCTCTTTGTCTTCAAAATAGCAGATTTTTGTTTTGACATAAAAAAAAGATTTTAGTGTTGTGATCCTTGGTGTAACAAATTAGTCCTCATGAGAACATCTATATGGGAGGAGAAAAAAAAGCAAGACAGTAGCCATGAATGCATGTTTGAAGTCCTGCTCCATTTAACATGCCATATGTGCCAATAATGATGATAAAAAAGAATATGGTTTCAATTGTATAGTCACAGCCAACATCTTGTCTTGGTACTCAAGGAGCTCTTGTGAATTGACAGCTCTTATCTATTCAATGGGCCCTACAACTTCTCTCACTAACAATCCTGTGGACTAACTGATCCAAATTCAACCTCGATTTCATTCATACATAGATAAGGCCACTAAATTAGCTCTCTAATATTAGGAAAAGCAGTTTCCTGTAATGGGGTTACAAGAGGCTCAAAAAATCATTCAGAAGAAGATAAGAAAACTATATAGCCTTCTTCATGAAGTCACTAGGATTCAAGCTCAACTCAAAGTATACTTTACCATTATTATTATTTTTTGCAGTATGAGCCCAGCCTATGATTTATACAAGCCCTGCTTAGTATCTGGAGAACTGAGATTTATGGCTGAGTCTAGTTAGTCACCTAATGTGAATTAGTGTTATGTTTAAACTCAACTCCTTCAAGTCCTGTGAAGTCCTCAATATGGCCATAGAACAGGGTTACTGGGAAGGATAAAAGAAGAATGTTGGGAATGTTCACCAACAATAAATACTCCTAGAAGGACTGCATTAACAGAGGGATAGAATTAATATCATGTGAAGTATTAATATCACTTTAAAATGCCTTGGATCACAGGAATCAGAGGGATCAGTATTCCAAGACCACATTTGGAATACTGCATCCAATGTTGGTCACCATGATGTAAAAAGACATTAAGACTTGTAGAGACCAGAGAGGAGCAACAAAGATGATTAATGGACTGGAGGCTAAAACATACAAAGAACGGTTGCAGGAATTGGGTATGTCAAGTTTAATTAAAAGAAGAACTAGGGGTGACATGATAACAGTGTTCTAATATCTAAGGGGTGCCACAAAGAAAAGAGGATTAACCTATTCTCCAACCACCTGAAGGAGGACAAGAAGTAATGGGTGGAAACTAATCAAGGAGGGAGAAATTTCTAAGGAAAAATTTCCTGACAGTTAGAACAATTAATCAGTGGAACAATTGCACCCAGAAGTTCTGGGTGCTTTATCACTGGAAGTTTTAAGAAGAGATTAGACAGCCATTTGTCTGAAATGGTATGTAGTTTCTGTTTGAGCAGGGTGTTGGTTTAGAAGACCTCCTTTCCAATTCTATTATTCTGAGAATCACCCAAGTTATGAAGCCATTTTAGCTGCCCAACTCAAGCACATACGAAGATACTACTCACCATTTTCAAGAAGAATATCAGGAATTGCTTTGAAATTCCAAACTTCACTGATAGGTAATCAGAGAAATTATGAAATACAGTCAAAGAACTAGTTCAGGATGAATATAAAAATGACACTGGCAAAGAAAGCTAACTGGATATCAGAATAGATAATGGAAATTGTCAAGAACAGAAGGAAAATCGAAATAAAAAAGATTTCAAGCAAGAATTTAACAAAAAAATTAAGAGAGCTGTTAGAAGAGACATAAGCAGTATTGGAACAATTTCTGTAAAGAGATCAGAAATGGAAACAGTTATAGAAAACAAGGAAAGTCTTAAAAAAATATCCCCAACTCAGAAGAAAGTGTCAACCTTGGAATGGTATGCTAAAGAACACTAATAGACAGATAATAATCAATATACAAAGGAAATTAAAGATGAAAGGAGTATACTGAAATTTGGTACAGTATAGTTATCAGTTATCAGTTCTTATAGATACAAGAACCTCTAATATTAGAACGGGAGTCTTCAAATTTGGCCCTTTTATGACTTATGGACTTCAACCCCAAGAATTCCTCAGCCAGCAGAATTCTGGTAGTTGAAATCCACAAGTCATAAAAGGGCCAAGTTTGAAGACCCCTGTATTAGAAGATAAAGTTAGAGGGGCAAGCTGGATTAGCTTAATGATTGAAAGATTCACTTAACAACTGCAATGAGTTGCTTAAAAACCATGGAAAAAGGTTATAAAATCAGATGTGACTCACTTAACAACTATCTTATTTAGCAATAGAAATTCTGGTCCCAAATCATGGACATAAATCAAGGACTGCCTCAAAATAAATATTAAAGTAAGCATAGATAGTGCCATTTTTCTACACTGTGTTACTTGCCAGGCTCAGATATCTCCCTAAACTACTACTCATTTATCCATGGTTGAATGAAGTAGATATCAATGGGAAAGATTCACACAATATGAAAACCAATCCTAGAAATAATATTATATGCTGTGATTATAACAGAACAACAACATCAATAATAATAATAATAATAATAATAATAATAATAATAATAATAATAATAATAATAATAATAATAATAATAATAATAATAATAATAATAATAATAATAATAATAATAGAGTTGGAAGGGACCTTGGAGGTCTTCTAGTCCAACCCTCTTGCTCAGGTAGGAAACCCTATACCATTTCAGACAAATGTACAGTCTCTTCTTAAAACTTTCCAGTATTGGAGCATTCACAACTTCTGGAGGGAGGTTGTTCCACTGATTAATTGTTCTAATTTCTCTTTAGTTCTAGGTTGCTTCTGTCTTTGATTAGTTTCCATCCATTACTTCTTGTCCTACCTTCAGGTGCTTTGGAGAATAGCTTGACTCCCTCTTCTTTGTGGCAACCCTGAGATATTGGAACACTGCTATCCTGTCACCCCTTGGCCTTCTCTTCATTAAACTAGACATACCCAATTCCAGCAACCGTTCTTTATATATTTAGCCTTTTATCATCTTTTAGATGATTAGTCCCCTACTCATCTTTGTTGCTCTTCTCTGTACTCTTTCTAGAGTCTCAACATCTTTTTTACATTGTGATGACCAAAACTGGATGCAGTATTCCAAGTCTGGCCTTACCAAGGTGTTATAACATGGTATTAACACTTCACATGATCTTGATTCTATCCCTCTGTTAATGCAGCCTAGCACTGTGCTGGTGCAGCTGCAGCATATTAGGTTATCAAGTCAGGCTTGATTGCCAGGACTGCGTGGACTAGTGTCCATCATCCTGGTCTCTCTACGGCAATAATCCCTCTTCCAGTAACCACTTTGATCCATTCAGCTTCTATCTTCCATAGGCTTCTCAAGTATTACTTTTTCTTCTGCATTATCTATTTCCATCCACCCACACTATGAGTTTCCATTTGTTGTTATCACCTCTAGAGAGCTATTAGTGTTCATTTGATCCAGGAATGATTTATTGGTCCTTCTTGCAGTTTATGGTTTGGATCTCCAAATCAGACATTCAGAAATGTCTATGTTTCTCTCTAGTCAGTTTTCACAGCTGTACATCACTAGTGGAAGGACCACACCTTTTAAGTAATAATAATAATAGTAAAGTTGGAAGGGACCTTGGAGGTCATCAAGTCCAACCCCCTGCTCAGGCAGGTAACCCTATACCCATTTCAGACAAATGGCTGTCCAGTTTCTTCTTAAAAACTTCCAGTGTTGGAGCATTCACCGCTTCTGGAGGCAGGTTGTTCCACTGGTTAATTGTTCTAACTGTCAGGAAGTTTCTCCTTAGTTCTAGGTTGCTTCTCTCTTTGGTTAGTTTCCACCCGTTGTTTCTTGTCCTGCCTTCAGGCGCTTTGGAAAATAGCTTGACTCCCTCTTCTTTGTGGCAGCCCCTGAGATATTGGAACACTGCTATCATGTCTCCCCTCATCCTTCTCTTCGTTAAACTAGACATACCCAATTCCAGCAACCATTCCTTATATGTTTTAGCCTCCAGTTCCCTAATCATCTTTGTTGCTCTTCTCTGTACTCTTTCTAGAGTCTCAACATCTTTTTTACATCGTGGTGACCAAAACTGGATGCGGTATTCCAAGTGTGGCCTTACCAAGGCATTGTAAAGTGGTATTAATACCTCACGTGATCTTGATTCTATCCCTCTGTTAATGCAGCCTAGAACTGTGTTGGCTTTTTTGGCAGCTGCAGCACACTGCTGGCTCATATTTAAATGATTGTCCACTAGGACTCTGAGATCCCTCTCACAGTTACTACTATTGAGCAAGGTACCCCCTATACTATACCTGTACATTTGGTTTTTCTTGCCTAAATGTAGAACCTTACTTTTTTCACCATTGAATTTCATTTTGGTAGATAGCACCCAGTGTTAAAGTCTGTCCAGATCCTCCTGTATCCTAAGCCTGTCTTCTGGAGTGTTGGCTATTCCTGCCAGCTTGGTGTCGTCTGCAAATTTGATGAGTTCCCCATCTATCCCCTCGTCCAGATCGTTGATGAAGATGTTGAAGAACAATGGGCCCAGAATAGAGCCCTGGGGCACCCCACTACACACTTCCCTCCATGCAGATGTGGTTCCATTGAGGACCACACGCTGAGTACGGCCGGTCAGCCAGCTATGGATCCATCTGGTGGTGATGCTGTCTAACCCGCATTTTTTTATCTTATCAAGTAGTAGGTTGTGATCTACTTTGTCAAATGCCTTACTGAAGTCCAAGTAAATTATATCCACCGCATTCCTCTGGTCCACTAATTTTGTCACTTGGTCAAAGAATGCAATAAGATTTGTCTAGCATGATCTGTTTTTGTAAGTATTGTTTTGTAAGTATTGTAATCACTGTTATTGAGATAATCTTGGCCACATTTGGCCTTTCCTTCCTCCCTTAAATTAATCTTCTATACTATTCTTTATCTATTCCAAAGCCCAAGAAAAAGAGCCTATTTACCGACTTCATTTACTCTGTTAACCGTAAGCATCAACTTTATCTTATTAATATTCATCATTACTCAGATTTTCATTTTCCATTTCTACTTAAAAATCAGAGATTTTCATTAACAAAGTGGTTTTATCAGCAAATGTAAAATTATTAGTTTTTAGATCTCCGATTTTGATCCATGTATCAACTCTTCTCGTCCTGTGATTCTTACATGCACTGTATAAAACAGAGTCAATACACATCTTTGTCAGCTGTATTGTGAGCCCTTCTGTTCCTCTAAATTCAGAATTTGCAGTATCTTCTAGTTCACCAAAAGAAAACCTTAGAAAAATATGATATTCTGACACATAAATTAGTATGTCCCACATTCTAGTCCACGAGGGGGCAATTAATTTTCCCAAGGGGCCACATGAGATACAAGGATTGTTGTAGAGGGCCAAACCAATGTAACCTGATTTGAGGTCCTCAAACTCTGTTGCCTCAACTCCTCAGGTTGCTCCAGCCAACGGACAACAGTTGCACAGATGCAGAAAATTGTTTTTTCTCTTCACCCTCTCTCAGCCACCAGCCAACTAAAGGAGTGCATAGCAATTGTGCTTAGCCAAACCTCACTCAGCTTCTTCTCCTGCCCCCTGCAGTGTTCTTATTTATGTTTGATTTCTAATTTCCAGTTGAACTCAGGCAGGTTGGACAGACACAGCCAAAGGGCTGGATATGGCCCAAGGGCCATAAAATGCCCAAGTCTGTTCTAGCATAGATTTGTCAAAGCCTCTCAGTAGAAAATGAAGCAAAAGTAGAGTTTCTTTTCGTATTGTGATGGTACACCACATTTAAACACCTACATTCCTTGCAATATTTTGGAACCAACTTCATGATTTAATTGTTAGCAGAAGAAGGCAGGATATGTGTAAATACAAAATGAGATTAAAATGTCATTGGGCTGGGAATTATTTCTTCACCTGGCATGCCTGATCTCTCCAACTGGAAGAATTACTTAATTATTTAAGGTAAAATTTAGGTAACCAGATTGTGAGCAGCACACATGTATTTTTTTTTAAAGAATTATTATAGATCTTGCTTCTGCTCTCCCTTCTTGGACAGTCTATCAGCTAATAATTGTTACAGAACATCAAACTTTCATTGCCTACTAAATGAACAATTTATTTGCTGGAACACAAAATATATTTTTCATTTGAATTGGCATCAAAGTACAAAGCAGCTTTCAGAAAAACGTGCATGTAATTCAGTGACTTACCATTTACACAGATTTCATAAGTTTTGCAGAGATCATCTTCAAAGAGGCAGCCTAGGATGCAATAAAAATACACAATCAAAATGAGATCAGACTAATTCAAACAAACAATGTTCTCTCATTTCTGGTTATAAAAATCAAGGCAAAGCAAAGATTAATTTCATATTAAAAGTTCAAGCTAGATAGTGCTGAATGGGAAAGACTGAAAGGAGAAACAAAAACAGAAATCAGAATTTCAATTTTTTAAAAAAATCATGTTTTCAGGCTATGCTTTCACAAAACATTTTCACGGTTACCCAGAGGTTCCACTAAACAACTTTGAGGAAACCATCCTCCACCTATGTCAGAAATACTTAGGGATAGTTTCCAAAAAGAACATACTTGAAGAAGTAGCAGCATAAAAACGGTTTTACTGGATTATGTCAAGGATAAGGAGTCCCTCTTAATCTAGGACTCACAAACAGAAGATAAAGACATACACCTCTCTCATCATTCTTCCCTTCCAAATTGAATTTGGAAGCGTATTACCCTTAGAGATAATGCTGATTCTTCAAGACTTAATTATGCTGCCTTTTATGAATTTATCCAATCCTCTTTTAAAAGACATTTGAGTCAGTAGCCTTCACTATGTTCTGTACTGATGAATTCCACAAGTTAATGTCCTGAATAAAGTTCTTCCATCTTAAATCTCCTTCCAACCAGCTTCATTGGATGATTACTAGTGAGCGAGGTGCATATCTTTATCTTTTGCTTGTGAGCACTCTACAATGAAAAATAAATGTCCTAGATTAAGAGGGATTTCACATTGTTTCTCAGATCCATGCATGATTGTACATACCAGTGGTGGCGAACCTATGGCAGGCGTGCCAGAGGCAGCACTCAGAGCCCTCTCTATGGGCATGCGTGCCATGCCCCGGAGATGACAACTGCCCTTCTTCAACCAGCCGCCCGCTAACTCGTCAAGGTCCCACGTGGCCAGATGCATTCCAGCATGGCTGGTTTCCCTCCCCCCCATCCCATCCCTCCTGGCCTTGCATGCTCTCCTTTTCCCGGGCACGACTCACTGCATCACCTCCTCAGCTGATGGATGGCCGTCCAGCTCAGAGGCAGCTTTTCTGAACTGCTAGCGGCAGGCTGCGGAGCCCCAGAGTGTGCTGGTCGAGGGGCCGTCAGGCTGTGGCTGCTGACGGACACTGTCGGCCCCCATGCGCTCGCTGGCCTCTGTGTGCGGAGGCCGATGGTGTCAGGCAGCAACCGCCCCGGCCCCTGCCCCACCTTGCCCTACAACAATGGCACCCCCGCCCTGCCTCGCCTCGCCTTGCCTCGCCTAACCCTGCAGGACAAGCCTCCTGCCCACTGCCCCACCTGCCAGAGACCCCCTGCATCTCCTCCAACCCTGCGTGGCCCCACAGGCATCCCTCCCCATGAACAACATCAAGGTGACCATGCCCACCTTGGCCATACCCACCCAGTCTGCCATGACCACCACAGCCACGCCCACCCAGTGGACCACGCCCACCTGGCACCCGGCAATAAATAAGGGGGTTTGGGGTTGCAGTTTGGGCACTCGGTCTCTAAAAGGTTCGCCATCACTGGTATATAGTGTACCTTGATCATCTCCATAGCCTTTTTTTTCTAAGCTAAGCAGATATCTGAGCATTCTCGCCAAGCAGATAGCTGAGCATTCCAATTACTTTGGCCACCTATAGCTTCTTCAAATGTAGGCAATTAAACTATATGCAGTATGTGAGATGACAATTGGTCACAGATTGTATGACATTGCACTCTTTTAATCTTAAATCCCCTTTCCAGTGATTTGCAGCTCCTACATATTGAGTGGGCATTTTCAAGGAACAATCCACTGTGGTTCTGTTGTCTTTTTCTTCTATTATCAGTCATTTGGCCAACTGAAGAACAAATGAGTATTCCCCCAAATTATTTTTGTGTAACAATGCAGGCATCACAATTTCCAGTATCATAATCTCATCACTGGAAGAGGTTCTGTTTTTGTCTTCCTAATTCTCATGGAAGGCAGATTTGACTGAAGCTCTGTGGATATTCGTTTGCACTTGAGATCTAACATTTATCACATTTCACTTCTTATATTAAATATTATCTTCCATTTTGCTATTGAGCCACCAAGTTTAAACAGATTGCTTTGGAGCACATGTGTAATTCAAATAATACCTTTTAATTTTATTCAGTCTCTTTTGCATTAACATCTAGTAAGCACTCAATAAGCACAGGAAAAATTGATTATATAATGCTGCACTTTCTATGTGTCGACAAAAGTTAGCAATTATAGGCTGATTAGAATGAGGTATCTGGTGCAATCAAGTATAAGATATGTGTCCTGAATAACAAATTAATAAATGTGTGCATAGCAAATTCCAATACTTGTTTTTGGAAAAAGTCAGATTAAAATGGCCTTAATCTCCTTCAAAACATAATATTTTAATGGAGCTTGTATATAAAATGAAGCTGAATGTTGCATGTGCTTTACTCATAAGCCAAGGACTTTTAGAAATATCATTTGATTTGGATTACAATGTTCTAAAACATTAAGATACAGCAGATTTCATTTTAAATATCTAGTTATTAATTGTAATTCCTATAATACATAATATGAAGACAATAAATAAATTGTAGAAGCATTATCTCCTGCAAATTCTCCAGTCATTGCATGAATTACAAAAACTGTGTTTCATCTTTTTACAAACAATTCCTCACAATTACTTTCTTATGTAAAAAGAATTAAAAGTGAACCTAAGAATTACCTTACTTTAAATGATATTAAAGTATACAGTATTTCCAATTTGGTTCTTTAAAAAGTGCTTTGGAGTGCAAGGGATAGAAACAGTTATCTGCAGCTCTTTAAAGCATCTCAGTCTGCAAGCCAAATTTCCTGAGGAAAAGTCACAGCTGTTTACAAAATTGCAGATTGATGCACACACTCCAATACATCTTTTGGAAAAGAATCCAAAGTACCATGGTCCTAAAAAACATGGATTCACACACAAACACAAGCACACAATTCCCAAGGGAAAAGAAGAAGAGAAAGTGTCCTGGAAACTTTAAATTATCTTGATAAGGAAGGAGAAAATGGGAGGACAAAAGCAGGTTACCCATCGTCTTATCACTATTGCTCACTTAGGTGACAATTCCACCTTTTGATTCTGCTTTCAATCCTCCATATAATAAAGATGCATAGACTGATTTAATGCTTCAAACTCTTGCTGTTCCCATCCTTTCTCCAGTAATAGTATATTTATAATATGGAAGATATGCTCCTTGACATTTCACAATGATCCTGTGCTTTCCTCACTCAAAATTCCCTATAGCAGAAGGAGAAAAGGTGGCACATATTCAAGTATTTCTGGCTGCCATAAGCAGTATATGCCATCTGTTCTTATAAGTGATTCAGTATTCATGCTCTTCAAAACTTGAACAGGGAGAACACAGTGTGCCTGTAACTTTATTTGGCATTTAGGTAGAGAAATATTATGTAAAAATTTGGTTCTGTAGGTTCTTATAAACTAAAGTACAGCTTAGTGAACAGTTTCACACTAAAAGTATATAAAATAATTAGAGGCAGGGGAAAGATGTGATGCATATCTAGTTTTCAAGAAGAATTTTTCACAAGAGAAACTGCAAGGCAAGTATGTATTTTATTCTTATTCTAGTGATACTCAGGTTAGAATACCGCAATGTACTTTGCATGGTTCTGCCTTTGATAGCTTTAAATAATTCAGACTGCAGCATAATTCAGACTTCAAATAATTCAGACTGGAGTAGAAGGACCTCACTCATGTTTTCATCACCACTTGGCTGGACTGCTAACAACAGGGCAACCTTTAAAGCCCACTCAGGATCTTCAATTGGTACAAAAAATAGTAGCACATTAGTTTCCTAGCACTAGGCATCATGAACATATGGAATCATTTACCAGAAGAGAGAAGCCTTTGGGAAGCATATTAAAACAAGAGCTCTTCTCAAAGTCATGATATAACTTAAGAGAGAAGGAGGGAGGGAGGGAGGGAGACCCCAATGGAAGTTACTTCTTTATATTTTCTTTGTTCTATTTTTCTGCTATTCTTTTTCTTTTTACGCTTTTAATTGTTTTCTTTCATTTTTTTTCCTGCTTCTTTTTCCTTTTTTGCACTATTTTAGTTTGTACTAGTATTTTTCTTAAATTTAATTTTTTAAATAATATTACATTAAAAAGAATCCTTCCAAAAGATCTATTTAGTTAGTTAAGCTAACATCCACAGCATGATATACTGTAAATGCCCTATTTTAAGACCATCCCTAAATTTTATCATGTTTATTTCATTGTCTTTGCATTATTGTTCCATGGATTTTTTTCCCCTCTGTAAACTGTTAAAGAGTCACATGATTGTGGCAATTTAGCAATAGCACTTAGACTTATATACCGCATCACAGTGCTTTACAGCCCTCTCTGAGCAGTTTACAGAGTCAGCATATTGCCCCCAACAATCTGGGTCCTCATTCTGCTGACCTCGGAAGGATGGAAGGCTGAGTCAACCTTGAGCCAGTCAGGATCAAACTCCCGGCAGTGGGCAGAGTTAGCCTGCATTCTAACCACTGCATCACACAGCTCTTTAAAATTTAAAAATCTAATCAATAAATACATAAACACCTAAATGAATGGTTTCTAAATAACCTGTTCAGAGAAACAATTGGTTAACTCCAGCTCTAATTTACAGAGCAACTTTTCACCAGGGATTATTAAGTCAGATTGTTGTTGTTGTTGTTTGTTATTGTTATTGTCATTATTATTTATTTGGATTACTTCAATGCACTCTACATGGAGCTGCCCTTGATGACTACCCAAAAAGTACAATTGGTCTAGACAGGGGTAGTCAACCTTGGCTCTTTTATGACTCGTGGACTTCAACTCCCAGAATTCCTGAGCCAGCTGTGCTAACCCTAACCCTAACCCCTAACCCTAACCCTAACCCTAACCCTAACCCTAACCCTAACCCTAACCCCTAACCCCTAACCCCTAACCCTAACCCCTAACCCCTAACCCCTAACCCTAACCCCTAACCCTAACCCCTAACCCCTAACCCCTAACCCTAACCCCTAACCCCTAACCCTAACCCTAACCCTGGTCTAGAATGTAGCAGAGCACATAGTAATAGGGGCCTCTAGGTTTGTCCATATAATTTTTCTGTTGTATGAGCTGCAATGGCTTCCAGTTTCTTTCCAGGTACAATTCAAGATGCTGATCATCATCTTTAAATCCCTACATGGCACAGGGCCAGGCTATCTTAGGGCCTTTCCCTAAGGACATTTACCCATCCCACTAGATAGGGTAAGCAAGCTCCTAATCCCTTCCCCTCAATACTATCATCTAATGGGAGCTAGGAAGACTTTTTCTGTGGCAGCCCCTTCCCTCAAGTTTGGCAGGTCTCTGATCTTTTTAGCCTTCTGTAAGGCTTTGAAGACTTGGCTTTTCTCCCACACATTGGGAGAAGCTAAATAATCACACTAAAATGAATTAGTGCCATGTTGTTGTTTTTTTAATGCTAATCAGTGGAATTTTATAGCTTTAAAATGCTGTTAGTCATTTTTCATTTTTTTTTGTTTGTTTGGGAGCAACCCAGAATTGGTTTCAATTAGGTGGCTATATACGTTTTAAATAAAATAAATATATATATTAGATTGGACTTCCGGTGGCAGGCGATTTCGTCGGTCGCAGCTGTTTGCTGCCTCCCGCCTGTTTTGCGTAAAAGCCGGTTTGACAGCCAGCATCAGCTGTCAAACGGCTTGATACCTTTCCCCTGGGCATAAGGGGATAGGTGAGCTGCCCGGGGTAGGAGTTGAGTTCCCGAGTCGTCCTATATGGACGATGTAGGCGAG
>NW_015386424.1:105516-139570 GCF_001527695.2 Protobothrops mucrosquamatus
TTATTAATACGGAGGAGATGGATTGTTTAAGTTTAGAGTTTGGAGTTAGAGATATTAATATTTGTTTACTTGTATTTGAATATTAGCCTAGGTTTGGTTTGGGAAGTCCGGGGGGGTGGGGGGATGGGATATAACATTGTGTAATATCTGTGATGTATTTCTTTTTTTTTTATGATGAAAACAATAAAATTTTATATTGAAAATATATATATATATATATATATATATATATATATATATATATATATATATATATATATATATATATATATATATATATATATATATATATATATATATATATATTAGATTTATTATAACTTCCACTTCAAAAGACTCTGAAGATTACAAATATTGGAAGTTTCCTCTATAGCCAAGCTGAGAAAGAAAGAAAAAAACTGACTACAAGAGGAATTCAACTCCATTAGCAATAAAATCAAATAATTGTCTCATGTCATTGATTTTCTAAGCAACTCCCAAAAAAACCCCATTTCTCTGTATTTAATACACATAAGCATCTATCTGGAATATTCTTGGATTAAAAGAAAAGAACAGCAGTTTTTACTATGATACTATGGTAGCATATTTTGTGCTACACCCCCACTAGCAAGACACAAATGACAAATTTGTTCTACTTTCCAGAACAATTTTGTGTCAGCAAAGGTCACAACCAAGATCTAGGTTTCTGCTTAGACCAGAACTCTCCAATCTTTCCAGGCTGGCAGCCCGGAGGGAAAGGGAGGAGCAGGGGAATGTGGGTGTGCACGCACATGGCAGTGCCGCTAGCATCTGCGTGCTTGCACAAGTGGCCATGCGCACTCCCGGTGGTGCTGATGGCGGTGCTGGTGCTTGTGCAAATGGGCCACTAGTGCCAGCACATGTGTGCAAACGGACCGCTAATGCCCACGTGCATACACGAATGGCTACTAGCACCCTGTGACATTGGCAGTGGTGCTAGCGCTCCCACGCCTGCACAAACAGGGCCTCTAGCGCTAGCATGAGTGGGGGGCGCATGTACACGTGTGCACACTCACTAGCCATTCCCGTGGCCCAGTGGCCAATAGGCCACAGCCTGGTACCGGGCCATGGAGCACAGGTTGGAGATCTGTGGCTTAAACAGTTTATCAAAGTACAAGAGTGGAGAAACTAAGTGTATTTGGTCAGAAGCATTATTTTTTTTTCCTAAACATATAGTTTTATAAATTTGTTTCTAAATTTATTCTGGGGATAAATAAATATACTTTCAATATCACTACCACTAAAATGATAACCATGGAGTTCTCCTCTTTTATTGGGTCTTCCGATTCAGGCATGATAAAAGTGGGCATTATATTCTTTATCTCATTCACCCACAGGAGCAATAGATTATGAAGAACTGAATTTTTTTTTACAATAGCCTTGCATAAAAATAAATAGTACAGGATAACCTCTTGGGTAAGAGGAGTTTCAGCAAAATTCTCCAGTTACCAAAAGACAGAGTGCTTCTCTATAAGAGGGGTCCTCAACCCCCGGTCCACAGCCCGCTGGGAACCAGGCTGCACAAGTGGCAGGCAAGCATGCGAAGCTCCATTTTCACATGTGCACAATTAGGTTGTGCACACGAAACCATCCCCTCCCCTCTGCCACCAACACCCACTACCATTGCCAGTCCACAGAGCTGGAAAGATGGGGGACTGCTGCTCTAAAAGACCCACAGCATATCTCTATTCTATAACTGGCTGGCCAGTGGTGGGATTCAAATATGTTCTCTGTGTGGATGCTGCTTCTGGAAGTCCATTCTGGGCCTGGGCAACAAAAAATTAGCTTCCGGTTCTGCAGAACTGGTGCAAACTGGCTGAATCCCACCACTGTGGCTGGCCCTTTTTCCTCACCTCCTTCCAATCTCTGACATCCTCTTGCCTCTTGTCCTCATAAAGAAGTCTCCAGGTTTTACTTGCATTCTACTCACACAATAATCCATCATTTCATCGCAGCAGGCAAAACTGTTTTCAGCATGGACCATCTGGCTCTTAGACTTCCAGAGCAAGATTCCTCCTGTCTGTCTGGCACATTCACTTTTTGCCTCGAAGGGTGAGGTCTTTCACTGATGCCACTAAAAAGATACTTTATCTGCCTTGTACTTAAATTCCCTACAGAAGTGGTGCTTTCCATCAAAGAATTATAAAATATATGAATGCTAATATAAAACTGTATAACAACACAGTTTCATTCTGTCTCCATTTTATTCATTTACTGCATTTACATCATGTTTATACTTATATCCTGTTTTTCTGGCAATTCCAGACAACAGATATGTTTATCTGGAGATGAATAGGTGTCTTCGTTGCAACATCTGCTATTATTTACTTTGAAATTATATCCTGGGGTCATGCAATTATCATACTACTGAATCCTTCACATAAAGTAGAATACTTGCCACGTATTTCGTTAAAACTTTGCAGAAGCATGGTTAGTTTTAAGTTTCCTAAGACCTCAGGAATATGAACAGTGTGATCAAGGTAACCCTGCTTTGCTTAATTCTGCTCTAAGGATGGATTTTCATTTGGCAATAAGGCTATTCCTATTTTTATGCCTGAATCTGACTGAGCTCTTGTACTTCGTCCAGCAAGAAAACATGCTTAAAATGCAGTATTCATCTATTTTAAAAGGCCTATGGGAGATAAATTGCATCGCATTTTCAATCTGCTCTGAAATGTTAGAGTTGAGTTACCCTGTCAGCTTCCTTCATACAGGTGAACATGACTTGGATGGGCTTAATATATGGTTGCTCCTTAATAAAATCAATTAAGGCAGAAGTAACCCTGACAGCTGAAGGTAAAGCAAAAAATCTGCTACAGTATTAGAGAAGGAAAATGGGGGGAGGGGACTGACAGAGACTTCCATGTACAATGTAAATGCACAAATCATTGCAAAATATCAAAGAATTAAATGGATATGTCAAAGTGGACTCTGCCCTATCTATGAACCATGAAGTGAAAATAAATATTTGTTATTCACCAGAATAATTTTTCACTTCTTCTAATGTGTGTGGGGGGAGGGAGGGGGAAGGGAAGCAGGGGGAGGGAGACAAATCAACCGGATTAAAAAAAAATTACATTTCTGGTCGTATTAAATAACATCTAGGTGTTCTTTATCTGGTCTAAAAGCATATTTTCCAGAATTAAACAAACAGATATTTAATTAATACAGTGTATTAATTACTGGAAGTTATCATTAAGAAAATGCAATGCATTTGTAATTCAATGGAACTACATCTACATGCATCTTCATGGAGGGAAGCATGCAGTGGGGGTACCTCAAGGTTCCGGTCTTGGGCCCAGTACTCTTCAACATTTTCGTAAATGATCTAGACAAGGGGATAGAAGCGGAACTCATCAAATTTGCAGGTGACATCAAGCTGGGAGGAATAGCCAACACTTTGGAAGGTAGACACAAGATTCAGAGGGATTTTGACAGGGTATGAGCATTGGGCCCTATCCAACAAGATGCAATTTGGTGATAAGTAACGTCCTGCACTTGAGCAAGAAAAACCAAATGCATAAGTATAGAATAGGCAATACTGGTTCAACAGTACTATAGTAGTAACAGATCTAGGTGTCCTAATGCATCACTAGTTAAGTAACAGCAAATAGTTTGCTTTGTTGTTGTTAGTTGCGAAGTCTTGTCCGACTCATCACGATCCCATGGACAATGTTCCTCCAGGTCCTCCTATCCTCTATTATCTTCTGGAGTCCATTTAAGCTCATGCCTACTGCTTCAGTGACTCCATCCAGCCACCTCATTCTCTGTCGTCCCTTCTTCTATTGCCCTCAATCTTTCCCAGCATTAGGCTCTTCTCCAGTGAGTCCTTCCTTCTCAAAGTATTCTCAAATACCCAAAGTATTTGAGTTTCAACTTCAGGATCTGGCCTTCTAAAGAGCAGTCAGGATTGATCTCTTGTAAGACTGACCAGTTTGAACGCCTTGCAATCCAGGGGACTTGCATGAGTCTTCTCCAGCACCATAGTTCAAAGGCCTCAATTCTTTAGCGCTCAACCTTTCTTATGGTCCAACTTTCACACCCATACATTGGAACTGGGAAAACCATGGCCTTGACTATACGCACTTTTGTTGGCAGGGTGATGTCTCTGCTTTTTAGTATGCTGTCTAGATTTGCCATAGCTTTCCTCCCCAGGAGCAAGCGTCTTTTAATTTCTTGGCTGCAGTCCCCATCTGCAGTGATCTTGGAGCCCAGGAAGATAAAATCTGTCATTACCTCCATTTCTTCCCCATCTATTTGCCAGGAATTGAGAGGGCCATGATCTTGGTTTTCTTAATGTAACTGTTTGCTACGGCTGCCAAAAAAGCCAACACATTGCTGGGATACATCAACAGAGGGACAGCATCAAGATAATAAGAACTAATAGTACCACTTTAAACTGCACTAGTGAGACCACACTGGGAATATTGCATCCAGTTCTGGTCATTACAATGCAAAAAATAAATGCTGAAACCCTAGAAAGTATGCAGAGAAGAACAACGAAGATAATAAGGAATCTGGAGGCTAAATCATATGATGAAAGGTTGAGGGAGCTAGGTACTACTAGTCTATCAAAGAGAAGGATTAAGGATGACATGATAGCTCTCTTCCAGTACTTGAGGGGCTGACACATAGAAAAGGGAATGGACTTAGTCCCCAAAGCACCTGAGGGCAGAACAAGAAGTAATGGGTGGAAGCTTGTTAAAGAGAAATCCAACCTAGAGCTAAGGAGATATTTTCTGACAGTGAGAACAATTAACCACTGGAATGGCTTGCCTTGAAGCTCAGACTAAAACTATTATTTAATGATGCTGTGACAGTGATTACATTTTTGACTAGGAACTCTTTTTTTTAGAAATGGGATAGAGAATATTGAGAAATTTGAGATACTTTGCATCTTTGCTGGGTTCCTTTGCTGGTGCTATTTAAATTTTCTGTGCCAGTCCTTAACAAGATGAAGGAAACTTTTCAGAATACTGAAGCCACAGTTCTACTGCAGCAACTCAGATTTTAAGGGCATTGTACAGAGCATCCCCAAAACTGCCCAACTAGTTGTCAGCAACAAACTATCTTTGTTTGCTTATTAAATCTCTATGTGCCCCCCGCCCCCCCCGCAACTTACTGATACAGTGACTCTTTGGATACAAATCACCAGGAAGTACTAGTGTCATTAGATTGGAAATTGAAGAAGCCAGTAGCAAACTATTTTTTATTGTTGTAAAATAAAACATGTTTAGTTTATTTAGTTATCAAATTTAGATACTGCCCATCTCACTCTTAGAGTGACTCTGGGCACTGTAGTTAAAAGTATAAAAGCATAAAAACAATATAAAGATGCAATTTATCAGTAAAAGGAACCAGGTACTGTAGGAACAAAATTAAAGTAAATTAAAAGTTAAAAGGTGGTGGGAGGGCCGTAAGGCACCAACCACTATGAGAATTGCATGCTGCCCTGCCAGTCTCATGCAAGGTGGCTGAGTCAAGTCTTCAACATTTTCAAAAAGGGCAAGAGAATGGGGGCTTGCCTCATCTCTGGGGGGGAGAGGATATTCCCCAGAGTGGGGGCAAGAAAAGGCTCTCTTCTTGGACCCCACCAATCAATATTTGTTAATTGACAGGGTCCATAACATACCTTTCCTTTTTGACCAGATTGGATGGGCTGATGCGATTGGAATAATCTTCAGCTGATGCAAAAGTGGTTGGGTGAGCAATTTTTTTTTACAAAATTCCTGATCAAGATTGGATTTTTTTTTTTTAAGATGACAGATGATCACCAGACTTCTAGCATGAATTCTGGATGCAAATGGCAGAGACCTTTACAGATGCCACTTAGCATATACTCTGAACTTGATTTATTTGATTCTTCAATTTCAGTTACCCTTAAACTCATTTCATGGCAGATTATGCACTACAGTATGCAGAAATATACAAAACAATAATGTTGTATTTGTGCAAAACTCAAGTTTATTATCTCCAGATAATTGTGTTTATATTGATTCTCAAACCTTTTTAAATGGATTGCCTTAGTTTTAAGTATCTGTCATCTTGTCCATGAGTGGGCTTTAACCATGTTACTTTTGAACCATTGTAGAAGTATGCCATACTCTCAAATTGTGCATAGAGGCATCTCTGGCACTTATGATTCCAGACAAAATGTCTCTATGCCATCCCCAGAGGACCAATGATGTCTCTGTAATAAAACCTGAGCACCCACAGCAAAGTTAACTGCTGCCAAATAAGAACATTGCGTAATTTGTGAAATGAGGTCGTAGCAAGTTTACACTGTCCCACCTTCCCCAAACAATATGCATCATAAGCAACTGAACTGCATGATTACCCCAAAGGTTAACTAAATTATTATTCTTACTTTGCATAATTCCAATCAGCTTAATCTCTGTTTAATACTGTCAAGGTTGCATGAAGTCATTCTGATACACATTTTTGCTGTGATAAAAAGGTAGGTTTTCTTAAACTGGTTTAGAAACTGCACTTTTTCAAAGACTAGAAAGTTGTGCATAAATGTTTCCAAATCAGACACCGTTGAGATATGCTGGAACTGCACATATGAGGAATCCCAATCAGCTAAATCAGAACAGGAGCTCTCTTTTCTTAAGGTCTAAACAGTGTGGGAGTCATACCAACTCCTTTCCTTCTTCAGACCTAGATTTTGTGAGCAAAGCATAGTTTGCAACATTCAAACACAACAACAAACAACAACTTGTTGAGAATTAGAGAATTAGGAATTTATGCATTTCAGAGACAGTGGGAATGCCTGTGTTTAGAATCATCCCCTTTTTATTCCCACAGGGATAAAACAGAGTTCTATGTATAAACAAGCTGTATTTAAATATTTTATCCTGCCCTTTAAAGAAACATTCAGAATGGTTTATAAAATTCAAACTGCAATTACAGTTATCAACTACACAGCCAAGAGCAATGTAACCCTATCAGTAGAGATAAAAATATTATTTTACACTATTAAAAAGACTGTCTCCTTCACTGCTAATGAAAGAAAGGACACAAGAACCATTTACTAGTTTTGTTTTGACCAGCATACAGTAGTCAAAGCACCAACATAATAATGGTCTTCCCAAACAATTCTGCATATATCAGCAGCACCGAATAGATAAAAACATTCAAGAAACACGAGCAAAATGGAGCACACAGGATCCAAATGACTTTATTGAGAAACAGGTCACAGTTGTTTTTCAAAAGTTTCTCTGTGATCTAATAAGTACATTAAAATGTTAAACAGCTGCAGTAGACACTATGACTAGCTATTTAGTCATGATCTGTTGAAGTTCAAAATAACCTGTTTCATACATAATGCTAAACTATAAACCAACTTTTCAAAATAACCTCTATTATCTACATTATGATAATTTGTGAACCTTGTTTTTAAAGTAGACTCAAGGGTTAGCCACCAATACTTAATGTCACTTTAAGAAGAAGCAGTAGGGTGACTTCTTAGCTATGATTGTACTAGTTCAGATTTTATTTGATGCTTCTTCCCATCTGTTCTTTTGTTCCAAAAATTAGGAAGCCTTATGGGAAAGGAAGGAAATCATTAACCAGATCAAGTAATTATCCTCCTGTTTCAAGGATTATCCAAGACATTGGTAGAAATTTCCATGAAATTTCTTGATTATTATCACTGCCTGCCTCATCCTCTCTCTATTCTTCATGACTTTTTTAATCTTTTAAAATTCCAAGCTCAGATGGTTGTATATTCCCATCATTCACTTATTGTTAGCTAGTGTGTTTATCCAACAGAAAGGAAACACTTCTAGTTTGTAAATTACTTGTAAGTTGGAGATATCAATTTATACAAGACATTAAGGAAAATCAATTAGTGGGCAGGAAGTGCTAATAACTACAAACTATCTGTAGGAAAGTTTGGATGTCTTTGAAGATTAGTCACTAGTGGGAGAGAGATGGGTTTATATAGATTTAGAAATACGATGTACTGTATAGATAAATAAAATAAATAAATAAGGAGGTGCTGACCTGGTGAATTTTAACTATGTGTGTGTGTATGTGTATGCATATGTGTAAACTTTAACTAGATTCTGCCTAATTCCAAGGCTTTATATATCACCTCACAAGCATAACCCCTACAAAAACACTGTGCTCACTCACTCATTTTTATTTTTTTATTTTATTTATATCTCACCTTTATTATTTTTACAAATAACTCAAGGCAGCAAACATCTCCATCACATCTTCCTCCTCCTATCCCCACCCCAACAATAAGCCTGTGAGGTGAGTCAGGCTGAGAGAGAATGACTGGCCAAAGTTTCCCAGCTGACTTTCATGGCTAAGGCAAGACTTGAACTCATGGTCTCCTGCTTTCTAGCTTTACGACTTAACCACTGAAATGTGCTCTTGGGACTACCCTTGAAGAGCGTTCAAACACTACAATAGTATAGGGACAATTCTGGTATCCCTTCAGTTTGTTCATGTAGAATCATTGTCTCAAGAGCTGTGTTGACTGCCTGTGTGATTCCAGGTCCAATGCAAAGTGTCAGTTATGTCTTTTAAAGCCCTCCACGGCTTGGACCATCTCTCTCAAGACAGCCAAGGAATTTTGTTAGTGGGGTCAAGAAGAAGAGCCTTCTCTGCCACAGCCCACATCCTTTTGAACATTTTGCCCCCAGAGGAGAGATCTGCCTCCCCCCCCTCTTCTGGCCCTCCAACCATGCTGAAGGTGGTTGGTTGAGTAAGAGTCAAAAGGCCACTCGTATACCATCCATGCTCTTGGATTTTTGCCTTTATTTGTGTTTAATTCTAATGCTTTAAATGTTTTTATATTTATCCTTTAGTGCCATTGTAAACCGCACAGAATCACTCTGGGTAGGGAGATGAGCAGCATATAAATGTAATGAATAAACAAAGCACCACAAAGGTACCACTGAAGAATTATAAATCTTTGAGCCTAAAATTCTCAGCACCAGACCATTAAAGTCATTGAAGAGAGTTCAGTTCCATGGAGCCAGAATGCATGCAGATATCATGCAATAAGGGCAGATAAACTAAAAGAAGAGAAAATTTGCAAAACAAATACTGTAATCCAAACATATGCAGTGAATAAAGTTCAGGACCAAATCAGCAAAGGGAGACCTGCCCTAGTCCTAGCCTTCCAGAAACACCTTGATTTATGACAAGTTCTACTCCTTAAGAAAACAAGCCTGCTATTTTATACACATTTAAAACGCCCACCCAACATTCACACTTTGCTTCACCCACCGCCTTTTGCATAGGTGTTAAATCTGCTGGCACAACATACATTGCTTGCATGTCATCACATTGCAATGTATGCGTTCAAAGAAGAGGTTCTCTTAAGATGCCTTTGAAGTGTTCTATGCAAATTAAAACTTCCACAGAAGGGCATTAAGTGAGAGACCAAATGGCCTTAAAGTAATAAGCAGGCAGAAATTTACAAGCCCAATTCACACATCTAATTAGTTTAGTGAATAAGACAATATCATGCTAAGCTATGATCCATGATTCATAAATAATAATGGTAGGCCTACCTTAAAGTCCTGCTAAGCCAGAAGCAAATAAAACACATTATGGTTTATTGCAATTTCAATCTCTGAAATTATTGCACAGAAATGCACAGAAATGATAAAAAAAAAAATTAAGAAGGGCAGGATATAAATTGTGTAGCAGCAATTGATATCTTGACATTTTTTACCGTTCCCCAATGGATACTACATTAGAAAAACAAACAGGTGTGGGATATTCTCTAAAAAAATTATTGCATTTACTTCTATAGCGAACTCAGAGTATCCTTGATAGTTGGACAAAATTTTACACACTCCTGATCACACCCCTAAAAGTAGCATATTTTTCTTTATGCTATACTATTGAGTGAAGAAAAGTGGATATTTTGAGAAGTGATTGGTTTCTTGACTTTCTGGTTAGGACTCGGGTGAACTAATCATCCTTGCAGGAGAGAGGACAGTATTGTGATGGTAATTGGCAGCCAGACAAGCATAGTCTTTCTGGATAAAGGAGAGATCACGAAATCACCCACTTGAATTCCAGAGAGTGCTCCTCATAGCCTGCAGAAGCTGAGGTTTTTGCCACTAGCCTTGAATTGAACAGCTGGAGCTGAGGGATTTCAATTAAATTCACAGCCATATGGACTCAAGGTTCCCATGAGCCTCTTTCTTAAACACTTTTGAACGTTACTAATTTACAATTAAAGAAAGATTTACTGAGCAGCAGTATAAGAAAATTCCACTTTGGTGACTCAACATTCTTTCTGGGTTACAAAAGGAAATACATGGTTTTAAAGATTTAAAAACTTTTAGAAAAAACTTAACAAGGAGTAGATATAAGAAAATTTAAATAGAGAGAATAATTATTTTGAAACAATATTTTTTGATGAGTGCTTTTGAACAAATTGGAAATGAAATAAACAAATGAACCAGAACTCCATGAGAATGTTTTTTGCTTACTATTCATTGGAAAATAAATGCAAAAGAAACTTAATTATGAAAAATATAACAGAATAACAGAGTTGAAAGGGACTCTATACCATTTCAGACAAATGGTTGTCCAGTCTCTTCTTAAAAACCTCCAGTGTTGGAGCATTCACAACTTCTGGAGGCAGGTTGTTCCACTGATTGTTCTAACTGTCAGGAAATTCCTCCTTAGTTCTAGGTTGCTTCTGTCCTTGATTAGTTTCCATTTGTTGCTTCTTGTCCTGCCTTCAGGTGCTTTGGAGAATAGCTTGACTCGTTCTTCTTTGTGGCAACCCCTGAAATATTGGAACAATTCCAGCAACCGTTCTTAATATGTTTTAGCCTCCAGTCACCTAATCATCTTTGTTGCTCTTCTCTGTACTCTAGTTTCTAGAGTTTCAACATCTTTTTTATATCGTGGAGACCAAAACTAGATACAGTATACCATGTTATTATAAAGTGGTATTAACACTTCACGTGATCTTGATTCTATCCCTCTGTTAGTGCAGCCTAGAACTGTGTTGGCTTTTTTGGCAGCTGCAGCACACTGCTGGCTCATATTTAAGTGATTGTCCACTAGAACTCCGAGGTCCCTCTCACTGTTGAGCAAGATACCACCTATACTGTACCTGTGCATTTGGTTTTTCTTGCCTAAATGTAGAACCTTACTTTTTTTTCCATTGAATTTCATTTTGTTAGATAGGGCCCAATGTTCAAGTCTGTCCAGATCCTTCTGTATCTTAAGCCTGTCTTCTGGAGTATTGGCTATTCCTGCCAGCTTGGTGTCATTTGCAAATCTGATGGCTTCCCCATCTATCCCCTCATCCAAATCATTGATGAAGATGTTGAAGAGCACTGAGCCTAAAACAGAGCCTTGGGGTACTCCAAGGGTACAGATACAGAGAACACCCATAATCTAAAATCAGAATGGACATGGAATATATCTATGAACAGAACTTAAGGCTTTACTAATTTTAAATTCTGAATTGTATCACCTTACATAATGAATGGCTTCATATTTATTTTTGGTTTAGCATATTGTGCACGAATCCTCCAGGATGTGAGCCTTTCAAACTTTGCTTTATAACTTTCGGTGTTATATGGATCCAGAAAATTCTGAATTCTTGAACAAAACCTAAGCAACATAATAGGAACTTTGGCTGTACAGTAACTTTTGCTAGTGACTACAATTGGTACCAACAACTCTGTCACTAAGTGCCACAGTCATTAAGTGAGACATTGCATGATTGTGATTTTCCTTCTTCCTTCTCTATTAACTCTGCTTGTCTCAAGCCAGCTGCAAAGCACACATATGGGGATTACATGACCATGGGATGCTGCAACTGTTATAAATGAGAGGACTGGTCTCAAAGCTTTTTTTTTTTAACCCTGTTGTAACTTTGAACAATCATTAAATCAAACAATAAGTGAGGACTACCAGTACATAAGTAATATTTATAAAGAAAAAATCAGCAGTGCTGAAAACATTAGGCAGGTATAGAGCTATTAATATTTTAATAACCTGTTCCCACTTTTCTGAAGTTTTTAATAATTCATTGTTCAGGATTTTCTACTTTTGCTAGAATTACTCACTTTTTTGTTCTGTGGATTCTTTCTTTTCTTTTTTTTTAAGCACTGAGTATATAGAACAAACCTATTCTTTTGAAAGTATTACTCAGAGGCTGCCAGAAATCCCTATCTACAATATTCAATTTAATTTTCTGATATTGTCTTTCATTAATAATAGGAAAATTGTTACTTTGGTGTAAAAATTATATAAAACTAAGTACTATCTAAGGGAGTTAGCAATTCATTAACCCACTCCTTCCTTCTCTATGATAATAAAAACCTTTATATTTATTTCAAGCCTTTTCATTCTTTCCACCCACACAATTACTTTTTTTAGCCTGCTGTGTTCTAATATTCACCACTGACAAACAGGTAAAATATAATCTGAATGCATTGGGGAAAATTAGAATATGAGTTCAATGTTTTTCAATTTAACAGTAGACTGCTGATAGTATGGTAGCAAGAGAATTGTTAATTGAAGTTTTGGAAGTCTATCCTCACTAATAACATTTGCTTTCAGTTACTCCTTTTATGAAAGAAATGGCACATGGTCTCTACTACTTATGAATTCTTTTTGGTATAAGTCATTTGTACAATGACCTCTTTCCAAAACATTATAAGAATCATCCAAAGGGTACATCAATGAAAAAGAATATAGCATAATATAGCAAGTATATTTCTATATTAAAGCAGATTTGCGTGTACAATGCATATGTGCAAAACTGTGAAATATCGAATAATGAGTACTAATGAGAAGAAGCTTATTTAAGCTCATTAGAATTCACAAGCTATCCACAGTGTTTGCTAAGAGGATATATCAAAGCACATTTGTTAATACCATAGCCTCGTTTGTTAATACCAGAGACCCGCTTGCTGAATTACAAAATGTTATTAAAGAAACACTACCATGTTATTTTCTGTCCTTTAAACCAGGGGTCTCCAACCCCCGGTCCGTGGACTAGTACTGGGCCACAGCATGCCAGCAACCAGTCCACACAAACAAGCAAAACTCCATCTGCGAGATGGAGGCAGTACAGAAAACCACACATCTTCCAGTCCACAGAAAAACCGCTCTCCACAGAACTGGTCCCTGGTGCCCAAAAGGTTGGGGAACTCTAATTTAAATCCAACCCTTTGCAAACCACCCCTGTAAAACCTCAATATTTATACATGTATGCTCACACCCACACTCACACATGCAAATAAAAAAATCAAGATGGGGAAACAAACTTAATATATTTCTGTATTTCAGAGTAAAATGATATGTTGGCAGCTTTGGCATATTTATCCTTTCAACTTATGGATTGCTGGCATCATTAAGAAAGCTAACTAAAACCTTTTAAAATTGTTTTCAGGAGCTATTGAAGCCTTGCCAATATGTTGAAAATCCCAGCTTACAGTATTCAGGTTTATTTTTCTCATAATGTCTTTTATGAATAATAGGAAAATCTCCTTTTTGATGCAGAGTTCCCCAAACAATTACCTAATTACCAAAGACCGGACAAAAAAGACAATTATAATACAACAGAAACAAGACAATTACAAGAGAATGCCACTCAAAGCTTGCCAATGCTTTTAGAAATCTCATATAAAGCTTTTTGAGGAATTAATCAAACACCTGGTTTTGAAAACAAGGAATTGCAAAGCTAACATGTTGCCTAAATAACCTTCCAAAACTGGGGAGAAGGCTGGGTTGATGAAAAGTACAGCATGCTTTTTCTCTCAGATTTGTTGTAACATCCTATACTATATGTTGGAGATTTGAATTTAGCAGGAGCTAAATTAGAGACAGGGGTCCTGATTATAGGGAGAGCTGAAAAAAGATAAATTATAAAGGAAAATGTTCCATAACAAAAAACAGAAATGTTCATTAATATGGTTGCCTTGGAAGTACTAGCAGACAATTGCCTTTGAAGCAAACACTAGCTGTATAGGTAGTCCTCAATTTATGACTACAATTGAGCCTGTTGCTAAGCAAGGTATTTGTTGTGAGTTTTGCCCCGTTTTACAATCTTTCTTGCAACCTTTGTTAAGTGAATTACTGCAGTTGTTAAGTTAGTAAAATGTTGTTAAGTGAATCTGGCTTCTCCATTGACTTTGCTTGGCAGAAGGTCACAAAAGTGATCACATGACCTTGGGACACTGCAACCGTCATAAGTACATGCCAGTTGTCAAGTGTCCAAATTTTGGTCAGTCACATGATCACAGAGATGCTACAATGGTCATAAGTGTGAAAAATCATCATTTTCAATGCTGTTGGAAATTCAAACAGTCACTAAAAGAATGGTTGTAATTCAAGGACTACCTGTACTGAGAAATGAATCAAGACAGAAAAACTCAGTTGTACACTAGAGAGAAAAGCTGAAGAGAAGGTTTCTAATTTAAGCAGGAAGAGCCTTTGTTTCTTCTACATAGAGAGTTATTTCCTTAACAATACACTCAATGAGAACCAGACAGAAGAACAAGTGGGAAGATCCTTCCCCTTATCAATCTCTCACCATTTGCCCAAAAGGTTCAAAGGTTCAAAGGCACAAAGAGATTATCAAACCTCCAGCATTGCATGAAGCATGTGATCAACTGCACAAAATTCAAGAAAGGTAAATTATTTATTGTAAACTTTAACCATCCTCTTTAAGAATTCTGCAAGTACGAGATACCAGAAAGGCACCAGATCAGGAACACCATAAAAAGAACTGTATCCAACTCAAGGACTTCCGGTTTGCGTCGTGGCAAAACAGGACGCAGGAAGGCAGGGCTCTGCCTTCCATCCCCAATTTCACCCTGCTGGGGGCCCTAAAAAGGGCCTAAAATCGTCCTGAAGAGGCGATGAAGAGGAGAGATGCCTTGTAGATCATGGAGAGATGGCGGTCTTTCCGTTCGATTTAAGGAAAGCTCTCCAAACCGGCAGGGGAAAGACCGGCTACATTCCTGTGGCCAGCTATTAGCTGCCGACAACTGAAGAAGAAAAAAGCACTAATTAGCATATTGTAAACAGCATGTTTGAAACTGGGTGAGAATATTGATCCTTTCTTTACTATTTTACAACTGAATTTCTTGGGAAAGGCTCTCAAGAAGCTAAAAACCTCCTAATGTAAACGGAAGCAGCATTTTAATTTTATGGGGGACAGAAACATACAATACTGAAGTAGAAGTATCATAAAGCTACAGTTTTGATAAATTTGAGACCTGAGATAGCTGTTAAGATTTTCTCTTTGAAAAAAAAACATTGAGGCAAAATATAAGAAATCAATCCTTTGTTTTAAGAATGGAAAATGGACTTTGAATGACATCTAGTGGTGGATTTGTGTATAGCACTATAATTTGCTTCCTGGCTGCTTGGTGATTCCTAGCTCGGGAGAACAGCTGGCAATAAAGGAAAATATTTAGGCATACTTATCACCCTGACCTTTTTGGATTATAAATACCTACTGAGCTTGGACTTTTAACTTCAAGAGCTAGTGGGAGAGAAAGAAAAATTTGACCTTGGACTACACCTGGCTGGGAGAGACTTTTGAGCTGTTTTCAGAGAGGTTGAACATTTTGAACACTGCAAACATTGTGGATTACAACTTTGCCTGATTAACAATTTTTGGATACTTGAGACAAAGGATCACTATTAAAAATTGCTTTCAGGACTGAACCTATACTTTGGAAACTATTTGATTATAAAGGATATATATATAAAGACAAAAAAACTAGAGGGAACTTTGATCTGCTCTTACTGAGACTGGTCATACTAGAGGATCTCCAGGAATGATGCCTCAAGAAAAAACAAATATCTTTCAGAAAGAAATATATTCTATGCTACAACTAATTCACCAAATAATTGTTGAATGCAAAGAGGACATAAAAAGAAATCATAATGAGATTAAAAACAATTTAGACAATATAAATGAGCAAATCTCCAAATTAAATCTACAACTAGAAAGTTCCCAGATAACAACTACAAAGTATGAACAAATAATCCAAAAATCAGAAGACGAAACAGAGGAAATGGATTTAGAGATGGAAAAGATAAAATAAGACTATATACAAACAAAATACTGCAAGACTTAGCTATAACAATGAAAATACAAAAGACCTTTTACCCCTTGGGTCTGCAAAATATATTTGATGGCAAGGAAGATTTTACAAAATTTAAAAAATGGAATATAGAGCTGTTAGGGAAATGTCACAACTTGGGAGACAGGGAATGAAAAGAGAAATGGAGGGTGAAAGGAACTGGGAGTTGTTTAAAGAATATACATGGATGGAATCCCCCCCCAAAAAATACCCTACCTAAATTGTCTTCCTCATGCCAAGCAATTTTTATGAAAATAGAAAGAAAATTCCTGGGTGATCTAATTGTCCTGGCTTGGAAAGCTACTTGGCAAAGAAAGAAAGCAAGAGTCAGATTTAAAAAAACAGACGATCTGACCTTTTAGAGGGGGCATTATATGTTTAAATACTTATTTGAATAAGATTAAAAGAATGGATGACCCTTAGATATAATTAGACTTTTATAATGAAAGATATGATTTAGAACTAAGATAGCATTTTTTCTTTTTTCTTTTTTCTTTTGATATGGGAAATATGAAGATAAAAGGAGGATTGATATGAATAAAACGTTTAGCTATATAAATGTAATTAATATTGAGAAAATTATAACTGATAAAGATATTTCAAATACTGATTGGAAATCAAACCTTAACAAGAGCACAAAAAACAGGATATTGATTAATGAATTAACACGATTGATTTATGAATTAATATTATTATTTGTATGATATTAGTAAAATATGATGAAGATGTACTGTATACATTAACAGTACCAAAAATTGTAACTGTGTAATGAGGGGAAAATGGAAAAAATATGGAGAAGAAAGGAGGATCAGGAAAATATATATAAAGAACTGTATCCAACTGAAGCCATAATGTTCTGCATTCGTATATCACAGAGAGGAAGAATTCACTATCTTAAAGCAGACCTTTAAAATGCTGATCTACTCATCTATATTCTATTTCTAACTGGCAAAATGGGTAAGGAAGAAAAATTAAAAAAATTGTAAGGGAATGTGTGTCTGACATTTGGGGAACAAGAAGAGGTCTGCCTAGGAAACAACTAGACACCAGTCAGAGGGAGAATTTAGGAAGGACCTGTCCTAATGGATCAAGCAATTAAAAATAGAATAGAGTAGAGTAGAGTAGAGTATTATTATTATTTATTGAATTTATATACCGCCCTATCTCCCTTACGGGACTCAGGGCGGTGAACAGTCGATAATAAAAACCACGATAAATATACACAAGAGTAGAGTAGAGTAGAGTAGAGTAGAGTAGAGTAGAGTAGAGTAGAGTAGAACAATCTGACCCCCCCTCTTCCTTGTGGCAGCCCCTCAGATACTGAGATACTGCTATCATGTCTCCCCTATTTCTTCTTTTTTTTAGACGGGCCAAAACCAACTTCCACAGCCGTTTGCAAGATTAATGTCAGCCCTCCCAGGTAAACCAGATTTAAAAAAACAACTAGATTAACCAGTTTATTTTAAGGCTACATTAACAGAGTCTTGCAAGTCTGAAAGTACAAAGTTCCCATCACCACTTTTAACTGCCTGATCCATTAGGGTGGGTCTTCCCTAAGTTTCTTTCTCTGACTATAAAGCCACTGGGGTTCCTGCCTCTCCAGTCTGATTGTTCCCTAGGCAGCATCTCTTTCCCTTGTTTCCCAAGGTCAGCAACACATTCCATTATCAAAATATAGATAATCCAACTTACAACAATTTATTTAGTGGCCGTCCAAAGTTACAATGGCACTGAAAAAACTGACATGACCATTTTTCATACTTACAAAAGTTGTAGCATCCCCATGGCTACATGGTCAAAATTCAGATATTTGGCAAAAGACTCATATTTATGATGGTCGCAGTATACCGGGGTCATGTGATCATCTTTTTTGAGTTTCTGACAAGCAAAATCAATTCATTTAACAACTGCAGTGATTCATTTAACAATTGTGGCTGAAAAGGTCATAAAATGGGGCAAGTGTCTCACATAGGAACAGAAATGTTGCTCAATTGTGGTCATATGTCAAGGACTACCTGTAAGGAAATGGTAATACCAAGCAAAGCTTGCGGCTTTCTCCAGAAAATATGCAAGTATAGAAAAATATACCACTAATGTGATAGAAGATACTCCTGTGCTACATTACTATGGTAAGATTGAATTGATAGCAGACTCCACCTCTTCCCCCCTTGTTCTCTATTCTCCACCCATCCATCTTTTTTGGTTATCAAGTTGATATGTTCTCGTTCTGTCCTTCTTCACTATTTATTTTATTGTTCTATTATTTTACTTCTGTTCTATTTACACACTTTTCATTTCTTCCTTTTTGTAAGCCATCTAGAGCTATGGTTAGATAGGCAGCAAATAAATTTTAATAGTGAAATAATAAAATAATAAAAGAAAATAAAGTAAAATATAAACAAAATGGAAAAGTCTGATAGTTGGGATACAGTAAATCAATCTTCAGATATTGGGACTGGAAACTACAGAATTTCAGGATATTTATTTATTTATTTATTTATTCAATTTCTTTAGCTGGCCATCTCAGAATTATTTTGGGTGGCCTACAATTCAGAAAGAAAGAAAAAAATATTACAACATTTTAAAGCAAAACATTTTTAATTACAATCATTTTAAAACAATAAAAGCAATAAAACACTAAAAACATCCCACATAGAGGCAACATACTTGGTCAGTAACCATCCAAATCCCAAAACTTGGCTAGATGCTAAAGGTCAGTGCTATGTGAGATGCTTTTCATGTGTTCCCTGTATTACTATCATGAGTGAAAAAGTTCTTTCCTTAATCAATACCTGACTAACTTCAGTTCCTACACAACTGGAAGAATATCCAGTAAACTACAAACAATGGGATGTGTTCATGAGGTGGAAGACAGACATTCAGCCAGGTACATTGACAAGGTGTGTTCCTTGTTAGCCAATCAAATTTACTCAAGATATTCAGATCCAAAGAGGAAGGAAAAATTGGGATCCAAATATTTTATCAGTTTTTTCCCATATATTACTATCTTCAATATTTAAGCTTTTGGAGGTAATCCATATTGACCTTCCCATGGTTGCTTTAACCACACTTTCTCAATCCAGAGAATGTTGTGCCTAATCTTGGCATATCCTAGAATTAGTGAAAGTGAGGTAATCAACTCAGGGACAGATACTGGACAATAATAACAAAAGTACTAGGGAAAAAATGTAGGCTACAGAGACTGATTCATATTCCCTAAACATTTCAGAAGACAAATTAAGGTTCCAATTCAGTTAGCATTTGTCTATAGAATCAGAAATGGATAAATCACTGTTCTTCATTTTAGGCTCAAACTACCCTCTTTATTCCCTTAGCAAGTCTCCAGGAAGGGCTGTCCTCCAAACCAAATATATTGCTGTGAGATCCACTAAATCAGAAGTGTCAAACTGCCGGCCCATGGGCCAGATGCGTCATGCCGAAACAGCGCCCATCCCAGCTCCGGCAATGGGGGGAAAGTCGCGATATGTCATGACACGTCACATGACGTGAGTTTGATACCCCTGCACTAAACTATGGATATCTCTACTGAGGGTTTTCTATATTTTTTTTTCCCTAGGTGATGGTTATTTTTTTCTCATTGTTCAGGCTGAGCCCCAGGCTTTTCAGATCATCTTTAATTTGCTTCACTCAGGTTTTCTATTTGTTGTGCCTTCTGCTGCGTAAGTTGCTTTCTCCACAGTAGTCTGCAAGGAAAGCATAGTTCTGCAATTTTGCATATATATCCAGCCAATCTCAATCCTTACTTTTGTGTGTTTTATCCTGTATTGCAGATTGATCTCAATCTGAAAAAAATTGTTGTGGGCAGTCACATTAGCTTTAGGTCTGCTTTTAACAGTGTCCATCTTTCAAATCCAAATAACAAAACTAGAAGATAATGACACAAAGGTTTATAGTTTAGTTTTCACTGAAACGTTTCATGTCTTTCACAGGTCCCAGTTTAATCATCTAAAGACAGCAATGGCCTGCTGTGTACTTCTGCTTTTGAAACTGTTTTCTGTTTTTCCAGCAACAACCCAAGATATAACTGAAATGGTTATTTGCTCTATTTGGGCTGTACTGAGATAGACAGTAGATTGTGACCCACACATTGTCAAAATCTTTGTTTTATTAGCATCAATTTTCAGGCCATATGAATGGGCATGTTTGCAACACCATACAAGTTGTCAGTGATCTCTTTGACAATACAGGTCAGTTATGTAATGGGTTTTATCATGCTTCTTGCCTGCTGTCAACAACTTTCTTCAATATAGCACTATGACATTGAGCAGCAGGAATGAAATTACAAATCGTTGCCCAATACCAGTTTGAATTGAGAATTCTTTTGAAAATTCATTTAAAATATAAACACAGCTGTTGGAATTGTTGTAATTTCTTGCAGTAGGCTTATGGTTTTTATTATGCCTCTTAGCATTACAGATGCTGATTCCATGAATGCTATCTGGCTCTCCAATAACAATTCTGACCTATTAAGACTGCTTATATTTCAAGATCCTTAAAAAATTATGAAGGACTCTTCTCGTAGAATAAAATTCTTTATATAAGTGGAGGGCGACCCTTGTCAGAGGTGCTATAATAGTGGTTTTCTGCACTGAACTGTATTTGACTAGATTAATGTTTTGGAAACTTGGCAACTTCAAAATGTGTGGACTTCAAATTCCAGCATGCTATCTGGGAAAAACTGGGAGTTAAAGTCCACATACGTTAAAGTTGCCAACTTTCAAAAACATTGAACTAGATGATTTCCATAGTCTCTTACAATCCTACTCTTCTACTTATTTAAAGTATATCCAAGACTAGATAAAAATTTCACCCTTAATCATGTGAAGGTAGAGATTTGGCTTGAACAGTTCAAGTACAGGTAGTCCTTGACTTACAACAGTTCATTTAGTGACCTTCAAAGTTACAACAGCACTAAAAAAAAGTGACATGACCATTTTTCACACTTGCAATTGTTGCAGCATCTCCATGGTCATGTGATCAAAATTTGAACTCTTGGCATCTCACTCGTATTTATGATGTTTGCAGTGTCCTGGAGTCATGTGATCCCCTTTTGTGACCTTCTGACAAGCAAAGTCAACGGGGAAGCCAGATTCACTTAACAACCATTTTACTAACTTAACAACTGCCATGATTCACTTAACAGCTATGGTAAGAAATGTCATAAAATGGGACAAAACTAAACAACTGTCTCGCTTAGCTCATTTTTGGTTGTAAATCGAGATTACCTGCATGTTTTTCAATCTTCCAATGTAGATAAAAGATAGCAATCACCAATACTAGAAGAAAATGCTCCTTTGTTGTATATTCCTTTTTAGTACAAATAATGACCATAAAGGTTTGCTTCATTCTAAACATCTTCTGCATTGTAAGCACAATGCAGCATAGAGAAAAAAGGGATTTTCCATCAGATTATTTTTCTTTTTTCTTATTCTTGACAAATAAATAAATATGTTTTGTTGCCGAGTATTAATTCTGAATAAAACTCCTTTTTGTGCCTAAAACAAATCAGAGGCTTACAGAAAAATCCTTTTTTTCCTGTGGTCTCAATTTTTTTAAATTTAGCAAATGCTGTGACCTTATTCCTATCTTGTGTTTTCAAACCTATGAAGTTTTATTCACAGTGACTACAGTTGTAAAAAATAAATATGTTTGCAAGAGCAAGATGAGAAAAAATCCTGAGTGAATATTCGGTGCAACTAAGAATTTATTAACACTAGGTGGCCTCCTAAATCACAGAGAAATGGTTGTACACTGCAATCAAATTTTAACAGGATCTATTCATAAGGAAGGTAGCTGTGTCCTTAATTAATGAGAAACATTTTACTATCTCTCCTTCTTTTAAAGCAGCATAAACCAGAATGTATGTGTATGAGAATGTGTATTTTCATTAAACAATCTATAGCTGTTAGTTTTCCACTTATTTACAAAATCAAAGATTATTATAACTTTCTCTTTGATCTTAAAGCCTGTTTTACTTAAAGCACAGCATGGATAGAAATAATATGCTTTAAATTCATTGTATGCATTTTTAATAAATAAGACAATGCCACCCTTCTTATTATGCTAAGATAATAAAGTTCTCCCTTCTTCTAATCAGAAAATTAAATCAATACATCACTTGATGCAGTGGAGAGTCTGTGGACTTTTTTGTCTTCTTCCTGCCAAGCAACACAATACATAAATTTACACATATTCGGCTTTCATGGAGAAAACAAATCTCCTATCCATTAACCAAGTTTGACATTATGATCTATATGCATTCTAACAACAAATTTCTTATACCGCAACATCTATAAAAATAGGACAAGATAACAATTAGTAATAAACTGATATTCCTAATTATTAGTCATAAAATTAATTACATTTCAATGTCTAGAAATTCTGTCCTCTGCTGGAAGCATTAGCTAGCATTTATCCTTTACCGCTGCATAATTGCTGCCATTATTATTATTATTATTATTATTATTATTATTATTATTATTATTATTATTATTATTATTATTATTATTATTATTATTATTATTATTATATTTACCTATATAGGGACAAATAAAGTTCCTCCTCCACCACAAAGGGGTTGCCATAAAGAAGAGGGGGGGTCAATCTATTCTCCAAAGCACCTGAAGGCAGGACAAGAAGCAACGGATGGAAACTAACCAAGGAGAGAAGCAGCCTAGAACTAAGGAGAAATTTCCTGACAGTGAAAACAATTAATCAGTGGAACAACATGCCTCCAGAACTGGACAGCCATTTGTCTGAAATGGTGTAGGGTTTCCTGCCTGAGCAGGGGGTTGGACTAGATGACCTCCAAGGTCCCTTCCAAATTATTATTATTATTATTATTATTATTATTATTATTATTATTATTATTATTATTATTATTATTACAATAGCTCTAAATGAACACATCATGTACAAGAAAACCAGGGAAATTAATTAGTATATCTATCAGAATGTTCTAGTAAAAAAAAGCGATCAGTTGCATTTTAAAGTACATTCAAGAAATTGCAGTGCAGAAAGTGCGTGGGGGATGTTACTGTGGTGGTGTGAGAACTGGCCATAAGTAACTTTTTTCAAAGCCATTGTAATTTTGAATGGTTGCAAGTCAAGGACTATGTCATGTGAGTGCCTTTGTTTATAATAATAATAATAATAATAATAATAATAATAATAACAACAACAATAATAATAATAATAATAATAACAACAGTAACAGTAACAGTAACAATAACAATAACAATAATAATAATAATAATATATGCCAAAAGCATATATGAGATACGTTGACGTTTAATCCCAGAATTCCACAGCTAATGATCATTGATAAGAATTCTGGGAGTTGAAGTGTGGACACCTGAAAGTTGACAAGTTTTTAAGCAATACATAATTCAATGAGAAGTGGACACATTGTGCTCTGTGTGCAGTATTTATGCTAGCAGATTTAACTATTGTGGCTAAATAAACATTTATTTTTATCTATTAGTCTTTTATACAAATTGGCATAAGACTTGGGGATTTTTCTTTAAATATGTAAATCATCTTTAAAATGTGAGAGTGAAATACAAACAATATGATAATGAAGGTAAACTAATTTACTTTATGTAATATTTTCTTTGATGGACAAGGGGGAAACAATCATCTCAAATTCAAGCCTGATTTGTATGTATTGTAAAGGCAACATTTACAGCCTCGAGTTTACAATATATACTACGGTACTTTATACTATTTCCTAAAAAGCATAAATCTCCAAAGACATTATTACATTATTACATCATTTACAATCACCTCAGAAAAAAGAGCAACCTTAATCACAAATTTAAACCATTTTTATTTTCATTCAGATATATAGTCATCCAGTTTAGAGGGATGCATTTGTGATTAGTTAAAGGGTTGAAATTTTAAAGTACTCCAATGTTTCTGTTTAACTTTTCTAAACTCTAATTTTTGAGCTTGAATTATTTGATGACACAATAGCTAAATTTCTTCATCAATATATAGGCAGGAAATGAATAAGCATACTTATGCACTGCAACGGGTGGAAACTAATCAAGGAGAGAAGCAACCTAGAACTAAGGAGAAACTTCCTGACAGTTAGAACAATTAACCAGTGGAACAACCTGCCTCCAGAAGCGGTGAATGCTCCAACACTGGAAGTTTTAAAGAAGGGACTGGACAGCCATTTGTCTGAAATGGTATAGGGTTTCCTGCCTGAGCAGGGGGTTGGACTAGATGACCTCCGAGGTCCCTTCCAACTTTATCATTATTATTATTATTATTATAACATGGCTTCTTTATTGAATGCACAACACTTTCAATAAAAAGTTGAATCTATAGATTATACATTTATGCATAATCAAATGCCTTTATTTGCCAGTGCTTAAATATTCATAAAAAACAAACATTTGGCTTACTTGAAAGAGAATCTCTGGTCACTTAAGGAATTGGACAGAATGACTGAATTGCAAAAACTAAGGGAAAAATCAAAACTTACAATCATGAAGAAATTTATAGTGTATTACTGAACGTTATTATTTGTAAGAAAGTTTCTGTCATGAGATATCAAAACATTTTCTACTTCTTTATACATGGACATTTTATATTAAACTTAACTGGAGTTATATCTTCTGGAGTATAATTAAAATGTGCAAAGTTATATATTCTCAAACACAGCAAATTATTAAAATCAAGACTAATTAGAATGTATGAGCTTAAAAATACAGACTTCTGCTGATATAAGATTAATCTTTCTATTTTGTTTGTGAATTACATTAACTTAATAAAACATGAGCACATGTTCAGAAGAAAAACAAAAAAGACTTTTAAAAGTTCCTCTCTTTCAACCATTCTCTATAATAATTGTATGTGGAATTCAAACTGGGCATTGCAATGCTTGCAAAGTCCACTGACTTTAATTATCTACTGCTAAATTTATTCTCTATATGTGGGACTGATAGGTGTTTATTTGTAAAAGAGGAGTGAAAGAACATATCCTAGCAGAGAAATGTTGTTTATATAAACATTACAAACATAATTACATACAAAAATGTTGTATCACCTTTAAAATAGGAGCAAATAGGAGGAGAAATTTAGCAATGAAATGTTAAAAATGTTTTTAAAAGCATGGAAGATAAGGCTTATATGATTTATGCTAAACAGATACAAATGACTTTGGGAAAGCCAAATCTGATACCATAAAGAGGAATCATCCTTGATTTACCACCACAACTGAGACCAGAATTTCTACTTTTTCTAAGAAAGCAGCTCTTAAGTGTATCATTGCAGATGTTAAATGAATCACATTTTCGTTAAGCAAACTGAGCTCTTCCCCCATTGATTTTGTCAGAAACCAGCTGGCAAGTCAAATATGGTGATCAATGACCCCAGGACACTGTAACATCATAAATATATATGGGTTGCCAAGCACCTGAAATCTGATCACATGTCAGCAGCCAAAAAAGCCAATGCAATCCTAGGCTGCATTAATAGAGGGATAGAATCAAGTATTAGTATCACTTTATAAAGCCCTAGTAAGATCCCATTTGGAATATTGCATCTAGTTTTGGACATCCCAATATAAAAAAGATGTTGAAATTCTGGCAAGAATGCAGAGAAGAGCGAGAAAGACAACCAATGACTGGTGACCAAAACATATGAAGGACGGTTGCAGAAATTGGGTATGTCTAGTCTAGTGAAAAGAAGGACTAAGGGAGACATGATAGCAGTGTTTCAATATTTGAGGGGCTGCCACAAAGAAGAAGGAGTCAATCTATTTTTCAAAGCAGCACAAGGCAAGGCAAGAAACAATAGATGGAAACTAAAAAAAAGGAAAGAGGGAAGAAGTTTTGAGTACTCCATCGTTGGAGGCTTTTAACAAGAGACTGGAAAGCCACCAGTCTGAAATGGTATAGTGTCTCCTGCTTAAACAGGATTTGGACTAGAAGACTTCCAAGGTCCCTTCCAACTCTGCTATTCTATGTTCTAAGGATCCTCAACAGTTGTAAGTGCAATAAATCACTTTTTTCAATGCTGTTATAATGGTCACTAAACAAATGGCTGTAAGTCAAGGACTACCTGTATAATTAAAGGGTATGATAAACAAAAAGTAGATTTTTGTAGTAATCATGTGAGAGATTTCTACAATACAAATATAACACTATCTTCAACCTATGATTCTCAGTTTGTTAGAGACATAAAATAAATTAATGCAAGACCAGGATTAGTCTGATGTGTTAAAAACTTGTCTGATTCAGTAAAAAAATATAATCACATGCTCACATTATTTTATTGCAACATCTCTATATTTTTAAGGATGCAGCAGGTAACTCTGATGTCAAATGCAGATGAAAGAAAACCCTTTTTATGTTCACTATCTCTATAGAAAAGTACAGTCAGTCACTATGGTATAAAACTGAAAATTATTTTTCTTTAGATACATAAAAGATCTCCAGTTGGAAGGAAAGTTTAATCCTCCTCCCGATGTCCAATTATGAGGCTTCTTCCCTACACCTCAAAACAGCTTAGATGTGAGCTCTGGAAAATTCAAAGCAATGAGGCACAGCTTTATGAACTGATTTAAGACAGGTATTTAGGTTACACTAAAAGTAATGCTATTAGCAAAGTTTATGAAGCCTCAGCGACTTTCTTAAGTTTCTGTCAGCATTGAGCCCATTTTTATTTATCTGCATAGGTTCAGGGTTATTTCAAAAAGTTCAGGGAAAATTGGAAAATGAAAATAGAAAAACTAAATATAAGATAATTGGAATACAATGAATCTGATTGTGTATATACCCACCTGGAGGCATCATGTGTAAGTTGGACAGCCATACATTTTTAAAATAAACAAATAAATGATATAATTAAAACTACTTTGTTGCAGTGGTTAAAATGCTGGACTAGAACCTGGGAGATCATTAGTTCTAGTCTTTCCTTAGGCAATAAAATGGTCTGAGTGATTTTGAACCTCTTACATAACATAGTTATAATAGTGAGCATTGTTTACATTGCCAGAATAATTGTTTAATTAAAAAAATTAAAGTATTAAATCAGAAACAGTCGGTTAGCCAAATTTATTACTTCTGTCTTAGCTGCTTTTTTCATACATTTTGAAATCACTGCGCTGATATGCAGTTATTTTCTCAGTGTTTCCTCTGTGCATTTAGCCTTTCTCTATAGGGTGAAAATAAGATAATCTTTTTCATAACTATGGGTGTATGTTACTAATATTTTTGGATTTTATGGCTTCTTAAAATGTCTGAAAACACAGGAGGTTATGGACAGGCTAGTATCTCACAAAGAAAAGTGCATTCAGCTTCTCTGCTGGGACACATTCTTCATATTCATGCAGATCAGCCTTGCAGTTCTATATCTTGCCAGCCTTATTTCAAGGCCATATACAAGCATCCAAAAGACATTCTACCTTTTCCAGTGTTCAACCGATCACTCTTGAGTTTATAGGGGCATAGCTGAGAGTCATAGCCATGAAATCATAGCATTCTAGAGTTGGAATGACCTACAAGGATCACCTGATCCAATAATCTGTAAACCTATTAAACCATCCATAAGAGTCCCAAATATGCTTTTTCTTTGAAGACATTTTGCTTCTCATCCAAGAAGCTTCTTCAGCTCTTGAATAAGAAGCAAAATGTCTTAAGAAAAACACACACACAAGAAAGTCCGGTTGCCTCGTGAAAAAGCATCTTTGGGATAACTATGACCTGGATGACTGAGAATCTCCATTTACATCCATAAGAGTGGTTGTCTAGCCAGGGATAGGCAACCTTGGCTCTTTTATGACTCGTGGACTAACTCCCAGAATTCCCAAATTCATAGCTTAGCTTATTGGAGCAGAGGAAGGGGTCATGGGAGAGGGAAATAAAGTATAATTTTGAGAAAGAAACAGTTTTCTTACTTTGCCATCTTTTGAACATGAGTTTTAATATGAAGCAAAAGTGAGTGAGAATAAAAGGGGATCAAAGATTCCCATGGGAGGGGACAAGAGAAATAATAATAATAACCTATGAAATGTGTGTCATGACATCACAATTCAAATCTAGTAACTTTACTTGTGACACAAGCATGAAAGACTGAAGTTTACATCATGAAATCATGACATTTTTGTTATTTCTTTTATCATTATGATTAATAATGAATGCCTATGTACAATATACTGGTTTGAAGTTATTTAGCAATATTACAAAATTAATTGGACTTGAAAACAGTTTTAAAAAGCCAAGAAGCAACAAACTTTTTTAATTCTTGAATTTTGCATAAGCAAAATAGTTATATTAGATAATATAATACCAATCCATCATTACTTTTTCTTTAAATAAAAACAAACATATAATCCCTTACAATCTAACAATTCTGCAAGACCTTTATATAACTTACTTATGAATATTGTCATTTCAAGACAAAGTAGTGCTTAAGTATACAAAATGACTTTATAATTAAAAATTATCCCAAATGTTGTCCTTCAAAGCATTGGGCTTTAATTCCCCAAGATCTGTAACCTTCATAGTCAACCATTAGTGAGGGTATTTGGAAATGTAACTTATCTAAATCCTGTTTCTTGTTTGCTAGTAGAGAAAATAGAGGGGCAATTTCAAAGGAAGCTTCAAGGTCTTAAAACTTTTTTTAAAAAAATCTGTACCAATTCTATAAATATTTTCCTAAGCAAGATGCTCTTCATATTAAATATCAGTACTTTTGTCCAGATGCAGTTATATTAAATATATCATACCTAGCATACATATGGAGAGCCTATTTGATCTAGTGGTTAAAGGAACTGGATTAGAAACTGGGATACTGTGCCTTCTACTCCTGCCTTAAACATGAAGCCAGTTGGGTGAATTAGGATTAATCATTCTCCCTCGGTCCTGAGAAGAAGACAAGAGCAAACTACTCCAACAAATTAGACACTTCTTCCAGAAAAAGAGGGTGATGTTCTCATTGTCAGAGTTGGTGGAACCACAGAAGCAGATAGAAGTTATTAGGCCAATGTGCCCTGCTGTAGGACAACACAGAAGAACATGGGTGACTGTTTCTACTGTGAACAGCCCGTAAGAGTAATCACTCTTGTACCAGGATGTCAATAAATCTTTCTCCCCACAACGTAGATGGAAAAATATTGTAGAGAGGGAGAGAGAGGCTTAAGACTTTATGGGAAGGATAAGAACTTTTTTGCATTATATTGAATCATCTCCCCAACAGGTTCTCTGCATAAATATCTGGGTTTTGCCTACCAAATAACAATGCTAAAGACCAGTGGTGGGATTCAAATATGTGAACAACCGGTTCTCTGTATGGATGCCACTTCCGGAAGTCCATTCTGGGCCTGGGCAACAAAAAAATTAGTTACCGGTTCTGCCGAAGTGGTGCGAACCAGCTGAATCCCACCATTGCTAAAGACCTTTTCTTTCAGCTCAGGCCAAGCTCACTCAGAGCTAAGCAAAGTCAAGTAGTGAATTAATTCTCATATTATCTTGCAGACCCACGCTCTGAAGAGCACCATCCTCCTATTTTAAGCAGCAGCTCCATTTTTGTTCTTTTATAAGAGGACAATGCAGCAATCCTCTCCCTAATGCAAGTAGGCTTGAGTTAGAGCTTCATGCTCTTGTTTATTTGTGCAGTGAAGGACAGCTAGTCATCAATTAGCAGCAAAACTAAAATAGTTGCCTTAAGAGATTGTTATTTAATTATGGCCAAAATCTATATGGAGCCTACTCTTCTGGTTCCAGCCACTGCCATTCTTGGAAAATTCATCTTTCATGTTTATCAAATTAAGGGTTTCAAATATTTGGGCATATTTTTCAAAGCCTCAGAGACCTGGAATCAACAGCAAAACAGTATCACTATCAGTATTATGCCTGTCATAAACTTCCAAGCTCAGTTCTGCATTTTATGGCAATGACCATATCCCTGCTGAAATAAACACTCTGAGCTAAGTCATTATCCACATGTCAATATAGCATGCAGATTAGATACTAAAATGAGTTACGTGACAGGAGGCAATCCAAACTAAATTGTTAAGACCTACACTGTGAGTCCCTCATCTTATATTAGATTCCTTCCTGAGAGTGGAATCTAGCCTAATTTTTTGGGAAATGCAACATTGCTACTTGAAATTTGAGATTAAATTACCTTTTTTTCTGGCAGCACAGCCATCTTGCCTTAGCAGGATAGTTTTATGTCCTTATGAAAGACCAATATTATCACAGACTTAAAGCGTAATGGAATAATAGAAGTATAAATTAAATTTTGGTTATATTCTCAAGCAAGAATCTATTCATTTATTACTAAAACATAAATAATGTACCTATGAGCATCGTTTAAAATCCTGACTTCTCTTCTCCTATCCGAAAGATCACATGTTCCTCTTCTAGGTCTCGAAAAACTATTGTAGTTGGTGAAATTTCTCAACCTTCTCTCCTTATAGCCTTCTTTCTACAGTTAGAGTCCTCCAGGTATAATGAACCAGAACTACAGGACACAGAAATAGATCTGGCAGGAAATTATGGGAGCAGAAAATCAAGATATTTTGATAACACCTGGATAACTGAAACTGAACAATTTCATCAAATCTCATCATGATTACATTACTATGTAATCCCATTATTCTGAGATTTCATCAATTCTCTCTACAGTAGTTGTTTCTCCAAAATTTGAAAGTATATGCATTCTTCCTTTCAATTGTTTATCTTCTTGATTACCCTCCTCTGTTGTTCATCAAGCATTATTCTCGTTCAACATATTTAAAAGCACAAACTTATTATATCCAACTGGAAAAAAAATGAGCAATGATGCAGAGATATCTACAACAGAGACTTATGATTTGGAGAATGGGATCCACTTGTTGGGAAAGATCCCAGTTAAAATTACATTTTTAAAGAAAGGCTTTATTATTAAGAATCAATCGAGAATATTTGATCCTGGATGGACCAGAGATCATTATTGTGGTGGTTTATGGTAGATTAGAAGCCATTGCGGAATTTCTGAAAATAACATATAATAATAGATTGTTAACAGAGTGCTTTGAAATCTAATCTTGCTGTTGGCTTTATCTGTTACCTATGTTTTACACACACACATAGACACAAACATATATACACACATATAGAGAGTATATCTAGTAGACAGATGTTAGGTCAAATTGGTTGGGTAAATAGAGTTGTAGAAAACCATAATTTGTGGACCTGTTTCGCAAGGGGGGGACCTATTATTCTTGAAATATATTTATCACTATTTAACTAGGTGGGACAATCTATGTATATGTGGTTTTGTTTGTTTGTTTGTTTTGCTTTGTCTTGTTTTTTTCCTATACACATTTTTTCTTTTTTTAATCTCTTGTTTAGTTTTGCTTTGTTCTTATATTTTTTCTTTTCTATTTTTTTGGAGTTTGTATTTTAACACTGTGAATTTTTAAAAAAGTTATTGCAAAAAATATTTAAAAACACATTTTATGTAACAATTTTTTTTGTCATTATCTTAAACTTTTTACCTCAGAACTCCACTTAAAAATCAGTCTTACCTACTGGAAATCCCTCTTCTTCATCCTGAATGTACATGTTATCCCACTTTCCATCACATCACTTCTCAGCTCTTCCATCCCTGCTGTTCAAAAACTCTCCAGAATTTAGTTCCTTAAATAACTGCATATTTTATTATTTGATTTCCCCAGACAGAGCATAGAACAACTCAACGAAGCAATGCAAGATCAAAAGATATAGAGAGGCCTGGCTCATAGAATCACTAAGAGTTGAACACAATTGGATAAGATCATTATTACCATCATCATCATAACATCTATGTTGTGCTTCTTCCTGCCTTAAATTTTATCTGTCTGTAACTTCGTCAGGTATTGAAATGTAATTTCCTCTTTGATCCAGTATGTGTCCTTTTTAATTATACTAATTTCGCATGCTAAAATGCTAAATTCTCAAAAGCTTTCTTGGATCTCCCAGTTTTGGAGATTAGACAGGTTATAATCTGTTTTATAGTTTCATTACTTTCCTTACAGAGGCTTGTGTGATTTGATTGCCATGATCTATCTAGTCTGCTTAAATCTTTCAGTTCCTCCTGTCTTTAGTCCATCAGTTTTTTGCTCCTAAAATTTTCTTTATTTTTTCTAGTAGTTTGATTGCTTTTAAATGATATATTGTTGCTTTCACCATTGCTAAATATAACCCCCTCCCCCCCAAAAATCCCTCAGAGTATGGCATTTTTCTCATTATCAAATTTTATTACACAGAATTGTTACAGAAGATAATTTTGTAAAACTAAATAATAAAAGTATAAACATTATTTCCACACAATAGGACAAATGCTTGGTGTCTTTATTTTTTCTGGCATTTTAATTTTCCAATTTAATTAAAAAATAGACTAATTTTTATTGTTGAAACTGAGGTTATTGTTTTTTTTAATTTGAGGGTAAATGAGTTGCAAATCAGTTTAGATGCAGAGACTTTTATAAAACTAAACAGGAAAAATTATATTTGTATATCCCAGTCATTATTTTCAATTCATATTCAATAGCAGAATAAGATAAATAGAAATACCTCAAGATATTTCAATCAATTACAATATATCATCAAAAAATATCCAAATGGATTATGTATTTTTCTGGGAAAATGCCCCCTTTCATATGATCTAAGAAAGATAATCTGGGGTTAATCATAAATTAAGCCATGCTCGTGACAAACCGTACTCAACAAGTAGTCCTTAATGGTTCTATGTCTACATGGAGTGAAGTAAGCAGTGGGGTACCACAAGGTTCTGTCTTAGGCCCAGTACTCTTCTATATCTTCATAGATGAGGGAATAGAAGGGGAACTCATCAGATTTGCAGATGATACTAAACTGGGAGGAATAGCCAACACCCTAGATCAGGGGTGTCAAACTGCCAGCCTGTGGGCCGGTTGCATCATGCGGAAGCCGCGCTCACCCCAGCTCCAGCAATGCAAAAAAAGTCGCGATATGTCGCAACATGTCACGTGACATGGCGAGTTTGACATCTGTGCCCTACATAGGCTCAGGATCCAGATAGATCTTGATAGACGTCCCTTCCAGATTCTATTCTATTCTATTCTATTCTATTCTATTCTATTCTATTCTATTCTATTCTATTCTATTCTATTCTATTCCATTCCATTCCATTCAGAACTTCCATAAATAAATCTGTCCATTCTTTTTGTAAAATGTCTCCCTTAATGCTTTTAAACTATAGCTTGAAATGTCCTGAAATATTACTAGTTTAATTCCAATTAACTTATCTTTTTAGCCTAGAAAACAAATATTAAAATGAATTATTTTAGTGTGCTTTGAACAACAATAGAACATAGAAAAACAATGTATAGATACTCATCCTTTTATCTGTTCCTGAAAGTCTTGTAAGGATAGAAGCTGAATTGACTGGTTGTTTCATTAAAAAAATGAGCTTAGCTTATAAGGGTTGTTATGAAACTGCAGATTCTCCAATTTCTTAATAAAAAGGAATGGTGTTTTTTCAATATCTGGAGTAAACACATTACAACAATAAGTATTTGGTATATGATATATGACATTTGGATTTAATAGACCTCTGCCAGTCTTTTTTAGGCACCTTTGAGGTGACTTTAATGGAAAGGACAAGATCTATTCATGAAAATCAGTTATCTACTTCTCGTAGGCAGTCATAGGCTAGCATCATACATTGCACTACGCGCTTAATGGGGATTGTTTGGAACGAACTACCCCCCGAGATCCGGACGATTCCGGATCTCCTTACCTTCCGCCGTGCCCTCAAGACATGGCTTTTCCAGCAAGCGGGCCTGACCTAGGGAGGATTTTATTTAGGGTGATTTTAAAAATAATTTTAAATAGAGACACAGCTTCTAATATTCGGTTTTTTAATCTGGTTTTACAGGGGTTTGTATTTTT
>NW_015386424.1:139670-155902 GCF_001527695.2 Protobothrops mucrosquamatus
AATAATAATAATAATAATAATTTTATTAGGTTATGTGAATACAACCATTAGAACTTACAAACCATAGTTTCTGACCCTGCTTGTTCTATGAACTCAAACAACTGTGTCTTATACAATGATCCATGGTTAAGAATGTGTGAACCCGGTCATGAAAACCTGTGTAGGGATTTAACTATGATAGGAAGAACCAGATTCGGGTTTCCGTTCAATCAATGAAGACTTCAGGGCCAATCAACTCTCTCATAGCCCTATCTACCTTACAAGGCTGTTGTGGGAGAAAATAGATGAAAGCCTTTTGCTCCTGAATTAAAGGATATAATAACTATATCCTATCTTTCACATTGTCATACAAACACATATGCACATAGATAGAAAGATATGCTCTTTCATAGGGTTATTTTAAAGACAATAAAGTAGAAACATATGGGATATGCTGAGTGTCTTGGAAGAACAACCTACAAATGTAGGAAGCATTTAACCAAATTATTTGTCCTCTTAACTTTGTTGACACTTCATTCCCAAACACACCCACTCATCCCTTCTCTCTCTCTCTCCCTCTCTCTCTCTCTTTCACGCATACACACACACACATCCCAAGATGCTCTTTTAGCAAGATCTTCCTGTAGAATCTTCAAGATACAGTATATTATTTTATACATTAGATAAGCCTGATTTGTTAGATTAATGTTATGACTGCAGTTAAAATCTACGATTACAGTTTGAAAACTCCTAATTCCTGGAACTCAGCTACCATAAGAATCAAAGAGTTGAATGACTGAGAAAAGTTTTTAAAAGATTAAGAGTTAGCATTAAGAACTATTTAAAAGGAAATAATAGAATAACAAAGTTAGAAGGGACCTTGGAGGTCTTCTAGTCCAACCCCCTGCTCAGGCAGGAAACCCTATACCATTTCAGACAAATGGTTGTCCAATGTCTTCTTAAAAACTTCTGTTGGAGCATTCACTACTTCTGGAGGCAAGTTGTTCCACTGATTAATTCTTCCAACTGTCAGGAAATTTCTTCTTAGTTCTAGATTGCTTCTCTCCTTGATTAGCTTCTATTCATTGCTTCTTGTCTGCCTTCAGGTGCTTTGGAGAATAGCTTGATTCCCTCTTCTTTATGGCAACCTCTGAGATATTGGAACATTGCTATCATGTCACCCCTCGTCCTTCTCTTCATTAAATTAGACATACCCAATTCCAGCAACCATTCCTTATATATTTTATGCTCTAGTCCCCTGATCATCTTTGTTGCACTCGTTCTAGAGTCTCAACATTTTTTTTTACATCGTGGTAACCAAAACTGGATGCAGTATTCCAAGTGTGGCCTTACCAAGGCATTGTAAAGTGGTATTAACACTTCACGTGATTTTGATTCTATCCCTCTGTTAATGCAGCCCAGCACTGTGTTGGCTTTTTTGGCAACTGCAGCACACTGCTGGCTCATATTTAAGTGATTGTCCTCTAGGACTCCAAGATCCCTCTCACAGTTACTACTATTGAGTGAGGTACCACCTGAAACCTGAAGATATCTTTGCTGAATATTCCAATACAATTATATTCAAAATTTTCTTAATTTAGGGGGACTATTTAGTGATAAACTGATTTTGAAACATTTCTTACTGTAGCAAAAATAGTGATCATTAAAGGACTCAACATGTGGTTAGATTGTTAAATAAGATTTCAGTTGGAAGAGAGAACGTCTTAAAACTCTACCAAGCTGTGAACTATTTGGTTTCATAAGCCACTCACATAATGTTAAGTTATAAGCCATGATATAAAAATATTGCAACTATTTATATACAGTAGAAGCCAAAACCACAATTTGATAGCACATCAAATACATGAATATGAATGTCGAGAATTATTTGACTAGAAAGTCTGAACACATGAATGAGGTAAAAAGAATATATTCCATTCCATGAATGGAATATATACAAGCATGAAGTTTTCATCTCATTATAAGGATAATTATAATACCGAAGTGACATTATTTGGTTTGGTTAAAAAATGGAATAATCACCATGCTGACTCTCCACTGGGAATAGTGGGTGACCCAAATGATTCCACAGTGTAACATAGCTTTGTTTCTAAAACTTGTCCTTGAGTTGAGTATATCAGACAGACATCATGCCAGATTTAATTGAGGAGAAAAAGTTCTGAATTGACCAGGCAATGGCAAATGAATGAAAGGAGCACTCAGTGTCAGGAGAGTTTAGTGAATAATCATTTAGTAAGGGTCATTTATAAGAGGTTGGAGTTAGCAGGTATCTTTAGCATTCTCAAATTACTTGTAACATTTGAAATGTTAGCACTTTGTCAGATAGAAGTCCAGTAAAGCCTTTACATATAGATGCACCCTTGAAACCAGTATGGCATTTAAAATTAGTGACTAAAATAGCAGACTGTTATCCTAAGTGAACCTGTTTGTGTGAATTATAATGTTTCATTCAATAAAGGGGGACTCAGTCTTCAAAGGCACCAAGAGACCCTTACTCTTAAAGCACCAGGCACCGGCCTTTTTTGGATGATGGATGATGCACAGATGGCAGTGCCAAGCCAGAACATGCTTTATGATGACCCTGGTAGACTTTAGGGAACCAGACTGTAAGTGTGTGCATAATTAAGACCCCTTATTTTAATCTAGCAGGTGTGAGAACTGGGGGGGGGGGATAACACAGATGGGGGAACCTGAGATGGGCAACATCAGAAACTGGTTGGGTTTCACCAGGAGCTGCAGCAGGCAGGCACATAGGTAGAGATCCAAGTGTGAATAGAGGGGCAGGTGAGTGGGGGGAATAAATAGGATTCTGACTATAAGAAGCAAACGAAGATTGGGCATTGTGGACCTCAGGAGGAATGGGGGGGGGGGTTATTAATTATAAAAGGGAGGAATAGGCTTCAAAGCAAAAGGAGCGAGGGAGAAAGGACATCTCCTGGCCAGGATGTAGGCGGCAGAAAAGATGTCAGGGGCCCGAGGGGAAGCTTGGGCGCCCAAACGAAGACCGGGCTATCTGGGCTCCCTTCTTCTTCTCCCCTCGGCAGCAGCAGCAACCGCCGCCGCGGGCTCTCTTCCGATGTCCAAGGTGGCGGCGCCCCTTCCCATCTCCTCCGCAGCTACTTTCCCGCCGGCGGCCTGAGCTCACCTGTCAGCGTCCCTTCCCCGCCCTCTCCGGCTTCTCCTGCGGCGGCCGAGGCTCCTCCTGCCCGGTTTTCGGCCGCGCGCGCCGCGTCTCTCCTTCTCCCCCACTCACCCTCCCGCCGCGGCCGGAACTCGCCACTCACCGAATTTGGCCTCGGCCGCGACTGCGGCTCCGGCTCCGGTGCGCAAGAGGGGTCGGTGCCGGGCGACAACGAGGAGCAGAAGCAGCTGCTGCAGCAGGCGGCCAGGCAAGCGGGAGCCGAGCGACCTCATGGTCATGCGTGGCCCATGGCAAGCGCCCGCGGCTCCCTGGTCCTGGCCCCGAACCCCGGCGGACAGCTCAGTCCACGCGCGCCGCTCCTCGCTCCTCGGCTCGCCGCTGGGCAAGGCTGGCAACGCCACCCGGCTCCGGCGTCTCCAAGACCCAGGACAGCGACCAGCGTCGTCCCTCGCCCGCCTCGGCCCCTCCCTCTTTCCTTCCCCCTGCAGGCGCCTCCTCCGCTTCCTCGCCCCGAACGGCCGGCGAGCGAGGCGGCTCCCTTCGCCCCGCGGCTGCCCGAAGCGTTCCCTTCCGAAGAGGAGAGGGGCGCGGATCCCCCGCCCCAGCCTCCCGCTTCTCTCCCCAGGCTGAACTGCTCCAATTCGAGGCGCGGGTGCAGAGAAGTCCCCTGACCAAAATGGAAGCGCCGGGTCCGGCACTTTCAACCATGCCCCGACTTAATAGCCTTACATTTCGCCCCCGCCCCCCGGCCGGGCAGCCCGCGGCCTTCGGTTGAGGAGCCCAGGGCCCCGCTTTCGCTTCTTGGTTCCTCCCCTCCTCACCCCACCCAGGCCTTGGATGTCTCCACACTCTTCTGCAACCTCATAATTGTACCGCATGCCCCTAAGTGCAAGCAAAAGATGGAGTGCCTTCCTGCTGCCTTGGCCGGGACTACCGTACATTCACTTGGGAAGAAGCACCATTTTGTTTCAGGAAAACACACACGTTTGGAAAGCCGGACATCAAAAGCGCGTCTCCAGCCCGCTGGGTGAGACTCCGCAGAGAACCGGGCTCAGCACCTCCTTAGTCCCTCCTCCTTGCTGGTGGTCGCAGCAAGCAGGTGCAATTTGGAAGTAGGAAGATACGATCCGAGGATGCCCGCAGCGTCTGGCCAGAAGAAGTCAAGCTGTGGAGCTGACAATGTGTTGGGGCTCCCCTGGTTTTGGGGAGGGGGTCATGCTTTCTTTGATTCTGCAAAGAGTACACCGCTATCATGTTTTGCAGCCTCCTCTCCTAGAGGTTATTGGACGTGAAAGTCTGGTCCTCTTTTAAGACGTTCCGATAGTGGCCACCACCTCGTCATCTTAGCAGGTTCCACCATAGAAATGTTTGTTTAAAAAACGTGGGTCATCAAAAGTCATTATTAAACTTTTAATGTGGCATAAAGGTGGAAAGTAGATCAAACTGAAGAATCTCTGATCAATTACATCTCATTTGACTTACAAATTAAGTATGAATATCATAAAATCAGACTAGACTTTGACTGTTACTCTCAATTGTGACCACTAGGCAATAGATGTGTATTGATCAGATTTGAGGGTGAGGAAGAGGAAAATTGTGGAGAGACAAAGAAACTGCAAGCTTTTATCACATTCGGTTTAAATTCCTGACTACTAGCTATGTGTAAAACTCCAAGCGGTATTGGTAATGCAAATCTAATTAAAGATAAAGTGAACAATCTTAAAATTCAGTTACTCAGGAGTCAAGTATGTTTTGAATAAAATTTATTCAATTGAAAGTAGCCTCCATCGCTTTACAGTACATCCCAATCTAATCTGTGACCCTTGGATTACCTAGTGTTCTCCCACCCAGCCACTACCAGTTCAATCAAGTGCTGTCACCTAGTGGCCAGAAATACCTCTGATTTAAAAGCTGACAAGTGAACCAGAAGCCTCAAGGATGCTTCCCAGCCTTTTATATAATCAGATTATGAGTACTTGATAGGAAACAGACTGCAAGAGTTCACTACCATATTGACTGTTTGTGAAAATCAATTACTGTAGACATTATCTCCTGGGTCCATCTGTGGGTGTTTAAAATATTAAGGAAGGAGTACAAAAAATTCAAAAATAAAATTTTGCTAACACGTGACCTAATAATATGTCTCACATGCAACCTGTATTTGCATAAACACCCCACCATTCCAGTTTAAATCCTACATCAGACAACCATTCTATACAACTGATGAAATAAACTGCAGCTTAGAAAAACCTCTTAATAAAATGTGTTTATTGGAAAAGATGCTACCAGACTTCTGATTTTTCAGATAAAAATCATCCTCCTCCTCCTCCTCTTCCTCCTCCTCCTCCTCCTCTTCCTCCACCACCACCACCACCACCACCTCTTACAAAAGCAAAGAGGCAGTTCTGGCAACACAATTGAAGGCCCATCCTCTATTTCCTCTGTTTCCCCAAAAGTAAGGCTTACCATGAAAATAAGCCCTAGCTTGATTTTTGGGGATGGGCCTAATATAAGCCCTACCCCAAAAATAAGCCCTAGTTTGGGGGCAAGGCACACACTTAAAAATCAAGGTAGGGTGGGGGTGGGGTGTGTGGATCTGCCCCACACATCCCTCACCCACTTACCTCACAGCTAGGCCTCTCCTCACTGGCCCACTTCTGCGGCATCTTCTCCAGCAGGCCTGCATTTCTCAGTCAGAGACTTAAGTTAGAAGAGGTGTGGTTACTTATAAAGTAATAAAGGTAGGATAAAAATATAATAAATAATTAAAATTATTACAATCCTGCCTGAAGGTTTTCGGAACAAACAATTCACCAACATGAGTCCAGCCTTTTTTGCAGTTTTTGAATTATAGAAGCTCTGTAAATCATGTATGAAAACCTGAAATCATATGAATCCATCCAGAACCTTTTCTCATCACATTGAAATCTTCCAATGTAGCAGTGAGATCAAAAAGGCAAGATGGCAGCCACAACTACATGACCATGCTATCCAAGCATCATCTTGACTTTCTTAACATCATCCTTGTAGACATCCTTGCATTCATGTCTCAGTAAAGGTTTCAAAATAGGACCCAAACATGCATTAAAAGAAATTAAAAGGTTTGCCCAAGCCATGTTTCAATACTACTACTACTACTACTTCTTCTTCTTCTTCTTCTTCTTCTTCTTCTTCTTCTTCTTCTTCTTCTTCTTCTTCTTCTTCTTCTTCTTCTTCTTCTTCTTCTTCTTCTTCTTCTTCTTCTTCTTCTTCTTCTTCTTCTTCTTCTTCTTCTTCTTCTTCTNTCCTCCTCCTGTTCTCCTCTTACTCCATTCTCCCACCTTCCTCACCATCTTCCTCCTTCCTCCTCCCTTCTGCCCACTTTTTCTCCCTCCTTCTCCTCTTCCCCTCCTCCTCCTCCTTCTCCTTCTTCTCTTTTTTACTCTCATCCTTGCATTATACAACACCATTAAAGGCGGGATATAAATCAACCAATCTAAAGAAACAAAAATTAATATGCCTTTATAGACTGCCAACAAGCAGAGACGTGATAGTAGTATTCCAGTATTTGAGGGGCTGCCACAAAGAAGAGGGGGGGTCACATTATTCACCAACGCACCAGAGGGAAGGATGAGAAACAATGTTTGGAAACTTATCAAAGAGAGAAATTAAGGAGAAACTTCCTGACAGTGAGGACAATTAACCAGTGGAACAGCTTTCCTCCAGAAGGAGGAGGCAAGGAGGCAAGAAGGAGATTTTTAAAAGGAGACTAGACAGTCACTTGTCTGAGATGGTATAAGTTCTCCTGCTTGAGCAGGAGGCTGGACTAGAAAACCTCCAAGGTCCCTTCCAACTCTATTCTAAAATGAATATTGTTTCCTAAATATTAATTATTAATATTTTAAAGTTTTTCTAGTTGTTGATATTATTTACTTAAACAGAGAGAGATTGTTGTATTTTATAATTGTCCCAGTGGGGACCTTGATGCTCTCTGAGCTTGGTTGTTTTCTTATAAAATTTTGTTATCCAACTAGGTAACGTCTTCAGTGCTAGAAGAAAATGGGGTTTGTATTTCTAGCACTAATGATGTTACCTAGTTAAGTAATGAAAGGAAACAACCAAGCTCAGAGAGCACCAGGGACCCACAGTTCAACCCTAAACTACAAATATTCTCCTCTATCAGTATAATCATCCCTATAACGAAAAAAATGGGGCTCACTATTGTATACATTTTATGGGGGGGAGGTTATAACTTTTTAACTTTGATCTTTTACCTCTTTATTCTTTTCCCTTATGGTAATTTGTATTTTATTCTGTTTTATGAATGAAGTAAATGGTCACTTGGTGCTTTTGTCAAGAAAATTTCATTGAAGTGGCCTTGAAGTTATCTAGAGACGTTTATCCTATTCCATTCAGTTACTGTTGTAGGGGAAAATGGGAGGAGAGGGAACTGCGTATACCACCTTGAACTTTTATATAAGAGATAGGATAGGTAGCTAACTAATGCATCAAATATCTTTTCAAAATCTTGAATAAGAAGAATTATTTCTAGATGTACTTTGAGATCATCAAAGCTATCAAGCTGTGACTTTCTCAAAATAGAACTAAGTTACTAAGTAGGCCAGAAAACAGGCAATTACTAGCATTTGATGCTTGAATTTATGTGTTTCTATAAATCTTATGCATACTAAAAAGCAGAGACATCACCCTGCCAACAAAAGTGCGTATAGTCAAGGCCATGGTTTTTCCAGTTGCAATGTATGGATGTGAAAGTTGGACCATAAGAAAGGCTGAGCGACAAAGAATTGAGGCCTTTGAACTATGGTGCTGGAGAAGACTCCTGCGAGTCCCTTGGACTGCAAGGCGTTCAAACTGATCAGTCCTAGAAGAGATCAACCCCGACTGCTCTTTAGAAGGCCAGATCCTGAAGTTAAAACTCAAATACTTTGGCCACCTAATGAGAAGGAAGGACTCACTGGAGAAGGGCCTAATGCTGGGAAAGATTGAGGGCAACAGAAGAAGGGGACGACAGAGAATGAGGTGGCTGGATGGAGTCACTGAAGCAGTAGGTGTGAGCTTAAATGGACTCCAGAAGATGGTAGAGGACTGGAAGGCCTGGAGGAACGTTGTCCATGGGGTCGCAATGGGTCAGACACGACTTTGCAATTAACAACAACATAAATCTTATAATGATTTGTTACAGTTATGGTGTAGGGTTCCTGCCTGAGCAGGGGGTTGGACTCGATGACCTCCAAGGTCCCTTCCAACTTTACTATTATTATTATTAAACTTGTAAGAATTGTGGTTTGTTGCATAATTAGGGTTAAAACATAATTTGGTTTATTGTGTAACTCCAGCCTGGAAACAAATCAGTAGCCACTGTCCTATTTTTAACAGAAGGATATTGTGCTGTCCTTTGGGTAAATTGCATGCAATCATTTATCTGCAAATACAAAATCTAGCATCAAAGTTGCTGAATTTAAAATTTATGGGTAATAACTGCATGCAGCAAACAGTACATTGCATATAGAATGTAAACTATCCGGATTTAACATCCATTTATTAACAATCGTTATTTTTATGTGAGTTTCCTTGATATAAGTTTGGCAAAATAATAGTAAGCATTTTTAAAAGCTTTTTTCTTTTTTAAAAAAGGTTTAGATAAAAGCTATTGTTGAAAAGTATGTAATTTTAATAAGATAAGCTGAAAACAGATAATAGAAATAAAAAAAAATTGCAAAGATAGGCAATATATATAAAGGACATAATGAAAAATGGGTTTATGGAAAGGTAAATTGCTGAATTCCCATGGGCTGAGCAAGCCATATGGCTGAGGGGGGACAGGGAGAGGCCAGACTGAAAGAACATGAAGTGGAAAAAAGTGATTCCAGCAGCACACGGTAAACAGTGAGAAGACAGGATATTAATTATTATTATCAGTTACCATTTACCATAGTATAATAAACATCTGCAAGAAAACAACCAAGCTCAAAGACCCCACAGTTCAACTGTCAGGTACAAATATTCTCTTCTAACTTTGACCCTTATTTATGAACAGGTAGTCCTCATTTACTAACTGCCTTGTTTAATGATCTTTTGAAGATAGTGGGGGGGGGAACGCTTTGCAATCAGTCCATGCATTTATGACCATTGCAGTGTCCTGCAGTCAAGCAAACACCATTTGAATTCTTCACAAGTAGCTTCCGACAAAACAATGGAGAACACAGAAATAAAATTTCAAACAGCAGTCATATAATTTTCCACTTAGTGACCTCAGCAGTTCACAACAGAGTTGCAGTCCCAATCGTGGTCACTAAGAGAGGACTGCCGGTAAAAGATCCCACTTTAACCATCATCTTGACTTTTTTTTAAAAAAACCCATACCCTGCAGTCACCCCTGCAGGGTATGGTTTTTTAAAACTTTTTTAAAAAGTTTAAAAAAAAAACTCTTGCCAACAGGATGCTGGCTAAATCACTGCTACCCTGGGCCTCCACCCAATATGTAGGTACAGCAGTCTGCTCCTCAATTGTGACTGTTCTGTAGGGTTGATCCTTGGCAACTTTCTGAGATCTACAAAGTTCTGCTCTGTACAGTTAAACTCTGCCTAGGATGTGATGGTTGAACCTCAGGGCCTGTCAATGGATATAGGCAAGGCATCCCAAGGGGCTGGTCAAGATGGTTTCAGTGACAGTAGGGTCACTGGCTCCACCAACTACTGGAATCACCTATGCCATATCTGTTAATCCCTCAATGCCCTGATTCCACTTCCTCCCTATCTTCCTCACCGGGGACATGTCTAGCAGGAGTCGCGTAAAACCTCTCCTTCCATAATGAAGAGCTCCTCCTATGCAGCTAATGAAGTCTGCCTTTTCCCCTCTAGTGAAATAAAACCAAACAGGAGACCTCTCCTATCCCACCCCATCATTCCAACCCCATCCCATCCACAATTTGTCGCCAAAAAATGTAAATGCACTACCTCTCTTTCACCACCAGAAGATGAAGTAGGAAATGCTAAAGAAACTATAAATGTTGTGTATCCTAGCTAGTCTTTTGGGATCAGCACTCTCTAATACAGTGTTTCTCAATGTGAGCATCGGATGTTTTTGCTTTGACAACAGTTAGAGATGCAACCATTTTCTTCTTATATTTTACTTTTAGAGTTAGATGATGCTGGGGGGGGGGGAGGAATGTGCATGAGAGTTTAGATAGACATAATAATACTGGACTTGGTGTGAGAACCAAGGTTAATGAAATAAGAGATGATAAGAATTGGAAGGCTGGAGAACTGGAGGGAGAGCCTGCATTTCAAACTAATTGGAGAATGTGATTTATGACTGTTAATTAGAGGAAGGAATTGTGCTTTGATACTATGGGCTCAGGGAAGGGGAATCCAGTGTTTGGCTTCCACCGTGTTAGTGCCGATGCCATGCTTCTCAAATAAAGATTCTTTAAGGTAAACAATGCCTCGAAGTTCTTTGAAGAGTTTTATCTGTCGGAACCATGACAGCAACATTTAGAGGTGTGGATTCAACTTTGGAAAGTCTGGGAGCTGAAGTCCACATTTTTTATACTTACTGACATTGAGAAGCACTGCTGTAGCATGAGGATTTGGTACACCCCTATACCATTCAAAAAGATAGCTAGCAATCCTGGGAATTGTGGCTTGACCATCGTCAAGCTTCACAATGCCAAGAGACAAGATGAAGATGAATTGATAGGCCCTCCTGTTTATTAGCTGTTTAGCAATTATGTGGCCATATTGGTTGATGGGATATAATGGAACTGATCAGGGCTTTTTTTGAGCCTCTTTTCCACCGCCTTGAGTTTGGACCGGTGCGGGAGTAGTTTGGGATCCTGGCGGGGAAATCTCTTGTCCTTACGTTCATTTTAAACCCTCCCCGATAAAGGCCACACCCTCCCCGATAAAGGCCACGCCGGCCGGGCCTTTTTCCACGGCCTTGCGCCAAGGCGGCGTAAGGCCGACTTAAAAAGCCCTGGAACTGATAGGCTCATATAATATCTATACCTTATTCATTTTTCTTTTTATTGTATTTTATATGTTTTTAGGTTTTTAAAATTGCATTCTTGATCTTTGCCCTTGTACTGCAAATGTTTTAATTTCTGTTTTCTTTGTGCAGGCCACCAAGAGTTTATTTATTTTTATTTAAGTAAATAAAATATTCCTATTATGGTAAAGTAGCTCTGTTTATTCAAAATACTACTTCGGAATTTTCCAGATGGTAGATGCCATAAAAAAAATCTCAGTACTTGCATAGGAATAAAAGAAGTAACACATATCTTTTTCCAGGTTCTCTCAAATACTTGAACTGCTGCTTGGGGACATCTGGCATGAGGGAGTTAGAAAAGAAAGCACATTTAGTTCAGCATTATACAGCCACCTGGATTTATACAAACTCATAAATAATAGGGAAACTCTTGTGCCAAACCCAGGAGATTTGAGGTTGGCTGGAATGTCAACTAGCATTAAAGATCACAAGCCTTTTTAAATCAAAATATTTTACAGTGGAGACCACCAGATCTGAGATCATTACTGAGAGGGTTTCTTTTTCTTGTAACTGCCTTTAAAAAAAACCTTTAAAAAATCAATATTGCTATTGGTTTGTGCCATTTCTGTACTGGCTCAATTTCACTGCAGAAAGTGCAAGAATTCTCTCTGAAAGTTAATACCAAATAAAAGAGGCTGCAGAGGTCAGCCATTCATTCAAACAAAGGGAGAAAAATGGCAATATATTAAAGCATTCTTGAATAAGAATGAAATTTTCATTGCAGTGACTGCAGCAAATAAACAAACTAAGCTAAACCCAACATCTGCAGTGAATATTTGTGCATGGGAATGGGGAGCAAAACACCGACAGGACAAGCTACTGTATATAAACAGAAAGCAAATCCCACCCCTTTTAGCATTGATAATGTTATCTATTTGGGTAATGAAATGTGTGCAAACAAATAACCAACCTCAGAAAGAGTACAGACTCTAGAAAGAGTACAGAGAAGAGCAACAAAGATGATTAGAGGTCTGGAGGCTAAAGCATATAAGGAACGATTGCTGGAACTGGGTATGTCTAGTTTAATGAAGAGAAGGACGAGGAGGGACATGATAACAGTGTTCCAGTATCTCAGGGGCTGCCCCAAAGAAGAGGGAGTCAAGCCATTTTCCAAAGCGCCTGAAGGCAGGACAAGAAGCAACGGATGGAAACTCATCAAGGTGAGGAGCAATCTAGAACTAAGGAGAAACTTCCTGACAGTTAGAACAATCAACCAGTGGAACAACCTGCCTCCAGAAGCGGTGAAAGCACCGAGGATTCCATTGTTCAACACTAAGATAATGTTTTTTCTTCTATTAAACCATCATTCTCACCAACCTACAACCCCATAACCAATCAAATAAGCTACTTAGACCCATTGATTCTTGAATGGGATATCTCAGTAGAAACCAGAGGTTGGGCAAAGGGTGAACTGAGCATCCATTCATTCATTGGAGTCTGGAATTATGACTTCTTAGACCAAGGTATACCAAGTGTAGGTATATGTGTTTGTATGTTTGTGTCTGCATATGTACGCATGCATACGCACATGCATATAAGACCTCTATCAACATATCAGCATATACTGTATATAGATGATATGGTATGATATGTTAATGAGGATCAGTTTAAATTAAACCCATCCCCAGGGATTTATATAGTTTGTGCTCCCTTTTCATTATAACCCAAAGAACTAAACATATCCCTGAGATATTTCATATTTTTCTGCTATTGTCAAAAATTCTTGACTTTTTTTACAAGGGTTGATAGCAGAAGCCACACTAATTTGCATAACTGAAGTAATCTATACTTGCTGATCTAGTTAAGATGATTTGAAAATGGTGATTCAACCATGGGAATATAATATACTAGATATATATTTGAAAGTTGGAAACTTCTTAAGATTTACCACTGTAATGAACCACAGGAGGAGATAAGATACATTTAAAATCTAGTCTTGCATTGTTCTACAGTTTTGTCACCAATTAATATGAATGGATTTATCATCCAGATGGGAAAATGTTGCAAAATTGTTTTCATAATGGTAGGAGTGGGTTGAGATTTCTGCAGTGTTTGAAGAGATTCTAATATTCTGAATAGCTCATTAAAACCACATCAGAAATAACTCTCTTTGCACCTTAAGTCAGTAAGCACATTCCTTTGTCTTTCTTGCCAAATAGCTTACTGAAGGAAGGAAAATTGAGAAATTTTTCTTGATTGAGTTCAGTGAAGTATTAAAAATATTGATTTTTAATAACTACCTCTAGTTTGCAATATATTTTGTCCTCAAAACCTATAGCTAAATGATGTTTCCACAAAGTCATGAAAAAGGAGTAACAAGAGAGCTTTAAAAAGGAGTGTCTCCTGTTTCTGAAAGTGTAGTAGTAATTACTTAAGAGAAAATCTAGAGAATTAAGAGTTGTATTAAATGAAAATGCTAATTATAAGTGAGAGTTAACCACAGACTTGAGCATCTGTTTAATGTTTACTCTAGGATATTTTCAGCACAGCCAACCTTAACTAAAATCCTTCAGGAATTACTATTAGGAATGAAAGACTTTTTAAGAAAGTCATTTGCAGGTTTACTCTCTCCCTGGATAAACCAAATTTAAAACCATGGAAATGTTTCCAAACCTGACTCCCGTCTGATTTAGAAATCAGAAAAAGTACACCTGCTTGAATATGATGCCTATTGGCAATCTAGCACAGAGGCCCCCAACCTTTTGGGCAACAGGGAACGATTCCATGGAGATTTTTCCACAAACCAGAGGGGGCGTGTTTTTGTGTGCTACCTGCATCTCGCAGATGGGGCTTTGTTTGTGCGGACTGGTTGCTGGCATGCCGCAGCCCGGTATCGGTCCACAGACCCGGGATTGGGGACCCTTGGTCTAGCAGAATGTTTCTAAACCTCATACTTGCTGGGGAATCTTGAGAATTGAAGTCTGCACATCTTAAATTTATTGAGGATGAGATATTCTGGTGTAGCATTATGTCTCCCAAATATTGTTAATGTTAATAATTTAAAAAGACAATACTGACAGTCACATGATCAAAATTTGGGCACTTGGCCACTGGTACCTATGATGTTTTCAGCATCCCAGGAACATCTGATCACCACCTGCAACCTTCCCAGCAGACTTCCAATAAGCAAAGTCAATGGGAGAAGCTGGATTCACTTCACGAACGTATGATTCATTTAACAACTGTGGCAAAAAAGGTTGTAAGATCAGGCACAACTCACTTAACAACCACTATGGTTAGCAATGGAAATTCTAGTCCCAGTTGTGGGGTTCTTATTTGCCAAGTCATTCTTTGAATGTGCATTTCTTCACAGAAGAAATTCCTTCTAGGAGTTGCTATGCAGGTACAATAGGTCTACCAAATTGTTATGAATTTATTAATTTTGAGTTGTGTTTCCATAAAAGATGTTACTCATTCTTATCTTATTATAAAATAAGGGTGGCGCAGAGGTTAGAATGCAGCATTGCAGGTTAACTCATTGCTCACTGCCATCAGTTCAATTCTGACCAGCTCAAAGTTGATTCAGCCTTCCATCCTTCTGAGATCAGTAAAATGAGGACCCGGATTGTTGGGGTTAATATGCTGACTGTAAACTGCTTAGAGAGGGCTGTAAAGCACTGTGAAGCAATATATAAGTCTAAGTGCTATTGCTATTGCTACCTGTATTGGAGTTACTGAAGAGTTAATGGGGATATTAGTACGAGAACGACCACAACCATGCAGTCAAAGTCCCAGCCTTCTTAACAGGTACTACAATTTTCCCAGTGAGAAGTAGCTCTAAAGCTTTATCCTAAAAAGGAATATTGGTGAGAATATTTTGAGAACCCCTCAAAACCTACGATTTTGGTTATAGGACTGAAGAAATAATTTCATGGCCAGCCTGGAAGTGCCTGGACTGATTTCTCTTCTCAGACAAGGTAACTTGCATAATTTCTTGTTAGCTAAATACTAATAGTCAGTAAAAGCAATATATATGCACAGAAGATCTGTACATCTTCAATTCTTTCAACTTGCCCAATGAAATGCATCCAGAGAGAAGCAATTGGATGAACCAAGGCCTATGCTTATATTGAAAAAGTACAGCAGCTGAATTAGAGTTGGGGCAAATGATTTTACCCATGAAATGTTGCAATGAGTAAGAATTCTAAATCAGATATGGATAAAATTCCAATTACATCAAGTGGCTCTTCTGGACCTCAGGTGGATACAATGATGGCAGAAAGGTCATATCAACTCTCTCAGAGTAGGCTCCAAAATTTATCTTTGCTTGTTTGGTTATTTTTGATCTAGCTTTTTCCCTCTGCATCTGTATTGTTCTATTTACAATAACAGGTAGTTTTCAACTGACTACCATCTGAAGTTATGATGGCACTGAAAAAAGTGACTTATGACTCAGCCCTCACGAAATCCCCGCACACATATGATCTTAACCAGCTTGCATTTATTATGGTTGCAGTATCCTGAGGTTACCTAATTGTCATTTTTAACCCTCTCTTGACAATAAAGTCAAAGGGGGAAGCCAGATTCACTTAACTGCTGTGATTCATTTAATGGCCACTGCAAAAAAGTACATAAAAGGGGCGTTGGTCTTACCTGAATGCCATTTCTCAGCATGATGATGGATAATCCACTTGATTGGGTTTCCTGAAGTCCCTTGTACCCAATAAGACTAAGTCTGAGATAGCCACGCCTCCTGCCTGGCCGCACATGCCCAGTTCCGACGGAGGCGAAGCAACAGACAAAGTCAGGCGTGTTGTTCTCCAGACCCCTATCACCGTGCCCATGAACCCATGAAAGAAAAAGGGGGCGGGGGTGGATTATCCATCATCATGCTGAGAAATGGCATTCAGGTAAGACCAACGCCCCTTCTCCAGCATGAGGGATGGATAATCCACTTGATTGGGACATACCAAAGCTCGCCTGTCCCTAGGGAGGGTTAACAGACGGGGCACGTGATGGAGGAGATGAAACTACCCGCTGTAATACACGACGGCCAAAGGCAGCATCAGCAGAAGCAAAACTATCTATTTTATAATGACGGATA
>NW_015386424.1:156093-160638 GCF_001527695.2 Protobothrops mucrosquamatus
ATCGCATGAGCGAATAGGCTCAAAGGGTGACCCGGTAAGGGCCTGTAAAACCTTTGACAAATCCCAGGAAGGATAGCGATGAACCGTTGGAGGTTTTATATTAGCTGCTCCTTTAAGAAAGGAACGGATCATAGGGTGGTGAGCAAGAGAGGAAGCGTCGTCGCAAGAAAGAACCGTGGCTAGAGCAGCCACCTGTCTCTTAAGAGTATTAGAAGACAACCCTTTGTCCATCCCGTCCAACAAAAACTGTAGGACCTGAGGTACAGTGAGAGATGAAAATTGTACCTGATGCTTGGACATCCAAGATGTAAAAGCCCTCCAAGTAGAATCATAAACTCTATTCGTGTTTTGGTTTAGAGTTCTAGTTGTCTCCATGGATTTTTGAAATACTCTTTATGTCACAAAAAAAGGGTGAAGATGACGAGAATTGCACATACTTAGAAGTATTGTTTACAAATCAACAGAAATAATCATTCCAGCTGTACTCCAGATTGGTCAAGCTGAGTCATTGCTTTTTAAACCATAGAAACTGAGAAAGTTAAAGAAGAAAACCATAGAACAGGCAAACTGGACAGGTTTAATCTTGCAAAATACAGGTAGTTCTCAACTTATGACTGACTGAAGTTAAGACAGATGCAAAACTGGAGAAATATGGTTCAAATCCAAAGTTTCAATGGTCAGCCCCACCCCAGTGCATGGTCACATGACTCCACTTCAAGTACTCAGTAGCACAGCCACATTTACAACTGTTGGAAGCATCCTGTGATCATAGGATCATGTATTAGTAGTTTTGCCAAAAACTGCTGTTACTTCCAGTTCATGGTAAAACTACGCCATTGTGAATAATTGGTTCACTTAATGACCAAGTTTTTCACTTAACAATCACGGATTCACTTAATGTTCGTGATGATTTGCTTAACGACTGCCACAAAAAAGTCAAAAAATTTGAGTCGGTTACATTACCCAGTCTCCCAAACTCCCCAATTATCAGTAATAGAAGAGCAAAGGATCAAGTTAATAGCTCAATGGTTGAGCACAAAATGATGACTGTGGGAAAAGCTTACTACCCTTTCAAATCAGGATTAGATTCATGAACAATTTATCTTTGTAAGAGCTGTTAAGCCTAGAAGCCTTCCTAAACTAATTTCAAATAAAGCTTTAAAAACTTCAACGGAGGGGAGATGAAGAAAGTGAAAAGCAGGATCATAGCAGAGATTTCAGGTACATAATGGTCCTGGCTCCAGCTGTCAAGATAAATGAGAATAAATATGAATGAAACAGAATTAGTGGGGTTTGCTATGGTATTTATATGAAACTGTATGGATATATGTGTAAGAATAACAACAGAAAGAATAATAGAGATGGAAGAGACCTTGGAGGTTTTCTAGTCCAACCCCCTCCTCAGGCAGGTAACCCTATACCATTTCAGACAAATGGCTGTCCAGTCTCTTCTTAAAAACTTCCAGTGTTGGAGCATTCACAGCTTCTGGAGACAGGTTGTTCCACTGATTAATTGTTCTAACTGCTTCTTTAAAGAGATGTAGAAAAATCCTATTTTCCCCTTTCCACATAACTTGAAGCACTATTTTGAAAATGAATCCAAAACACTGCATAGCTCCAAAGTTTAATTTATTCACTTCTTAGTATCAGTTATTAAAATGAGAATGTCTATTACCACTGATCATAACAACACAATTACTCAACATTTATTATATACAATCTTTTAGCTAAGCATTATTAATTGAAAATAGATGCTTTATGAGTTGGTGCCATTCTTCAAAAATAAGATTGAGAAAAGTTCCGACTATTCAAAGCACAGATTTCTTTAAAACAGGAGTGTCCAACCTGTGGGCCACATGCACCCTTGAACAGCTAGTAATGAGGCCCCACTAGATAATAAAGAGTCAAGCATAAGAATCAGGAGCCAGAGTGGTTCAAATGAATACAGTTTTTTTGCATGCTAGTACCCTCTACAAAAATATGAACTACTAACATTCAAAGCAAATTGGATAAGAGTTTATGGAAGTCAAGGAGGGCTGGACTTAGATCTCCTGTGGGCACGAAAGGACTGGAGACTTATGATGCATTTGATCCTTCCCTTTGGCTCAGCCTGGTCATCTCCTACTTAAACTTGTAACATTATTAGGTAATTTTAGCAATATACATTCACTATATTTTATATTTTATATGTTGCCTAAGACAATTCATTTAATGTGATCCAGGCAACCCAAAAGTTTAGTCATACCTTCTTTACAATATACGTACAAGGAATAACACAAGCACTTACAATATAAAATACTAGCATTTTTAAAAATCTGTATACGTTTAATAAAATCAATTGTATTGATTGAAAATTTTGAAACACAGCTGATTTTTTTAAATCTATGACAAAAAATATTTCAAAGAAAAACCAGTCAAAAGAATATTCTTTTTTACTTGAGACAAAAAAACTATACATTATGTGGTTCTCTTTGGAAAGTTTTAAATATGTCTTCTATCCCATTCTCTTGTCTTCATAGCATTTTATTCACAATGTACAAGACATCTTCACAGAGCAGTCTGAAAAATAAGAATAGTGAAAAAACTTTATAAGGTATGAATGACAGTAAGTACACTTATTCCTCATTAGCTATAATAACTACTGACACAGAATTATCACCAAGAAGTAATTACTTTATTGTGCCATTATTAGCAATAGGTATAAGGCTTAGATCTCCCGGTTCCTAATTATGGATTTCATTCATTTGCAAGAGCAGATGAAAAAACTATTGTGAAGAGATGGGAGTTGTTGTGTGCATGCCATAAGCAGAAGCTCTTTCCATGAAACCTATTTCACACTGCATCTCCAGATAAATGTCTCTGTCTGTATGCAATGATCAACATAAAACAGCCTCTAAATCAGGCATGTCAAACTCGCGTCACATGACATTGCATAACGTATCGCGACTTTTCCCCCATTGCCAGCAATGGGGTGGGCGCGGTTTCAGTATGATGCATCCGGCCCGTGGGCCGGCAGTTTGACATGCCTGCTCTAAACAGATACTGGTTGACCTTGATGGTTCCAAAGTCGCCAAGGGGTTTCAAACTTCTTACAACATTGAAATAGTGGCTGAGCTCACAAATGCTAAGCAAGGATTCTTAAAAATATTCCTGATTGGCTCAGTCACTGTGACTTAATTTGCAGCTTTAAACTGCAAATCAGTGTGTGTGAGTTCACATTTCCAATTAAATTGAAGTGGAAGAACATGATGGATTAATCAGGTCTTCCCAACTTGTGGAAATAGAACTGCCAGAATTCTCCATCTAACATAGCCATTGCTGAGATTCTTAGGAGTTCACAAATGTAGAAAAAGCTCAGATTTGGTACAGCTAGTTTGTTATTTGTATTAACAAGTCATTGACTGTACTGAGCTACCATGCTGAACTGGATTTTAACATAATGAAAAGAAAACATTTCTTTTTTCTTCTCTAATGCAGCAAAAGGAGGTGATTTTTTTCCCACGAACAGAAACATAGTTTATTAAAAGGAATTATATACTTCACATGCATTTAATCATATACATTGCTCAGTTTCTAGATGAAAACTCAGTATCAGTCTGCCAATTTAGAATCAGCAAATGAATTTTTAAAAATTCATTCCTTATTTTTGAAATAAGATAAGTGAATTTAAAAAAAAACGGTTGTTATTATTGCACATAAAACCAATGATACTAAGGTATGAACACTACTGCCTCATTTTAACAGTACAGAAACCATGCATTATCCCCAACCCAGTACAAATAAGTATATAAAATAGAGCATTAAAGAAACATAATCCCTCGAAATTACCTTTCCGTGTCTTCTTTGGTCATTTCACTGTGCATCATTATTTTTTTCTGAAGAGTAGCTGCAATGTCATTCATATAGAAAGGTTGTTTATCTGTGAAAAATGCATGATTATGTTGAAGATTTTTGAGTCTTATTTGAAAAGAAAAATATGTTTGTTCTCTATTGCAGATTAAAAACTCAAGATTTCTCTTCTTCTCAAATAGCAGTATGTTCTAAATCTATTACTGGTAGTCCTCAACTTACAACATATTGCAACCAATCTTCTTTTATGCCCATTTGCAGCAACCCACAGTTATGTGACTGAAATTTATATTTTTACTGGAAACCAGCATTAATTTAGATTTTTACCCCATCTTTTTTACTTCACAGTATAATTAACCAAGGCAGCAAACATACATAATACTTCTTCTTCCTCTTATTACTTTCAGTTTCCAGCAAAAATCGCCCCATAATAAACAATGAATTCACTTTATTTGAATTTTTTGAATTTTATTATATTTATACCCCGCCCTTCTCCTGGAGGACTCAGGGCGGCTTACAGCCAGTTTAAAAACAACTTAATACAATACAACATACAAAATTTAAGAAAATGATTAAAAATAAATATTTAAATAGGCCGCTTCTACTAAAATTTAGTTAAAACCAATTTAAAATACCCCTAGGCCAGTCCTGCCCGCTGAAACAACCAGGTCTTGAGGGCGCGGCGGAAGGAGGGGA
>NW_015386424.1:162155-163470 GCF_001527695.2 Protobothrops mucrosquamatus
CCGACCCTTGTGGCACCCCACAAGTTAGGGGCCTTGGGGCCGACCTCTGCCCCCCTGCCAATACAGACTGCGTGCGGTCGGTGAGGAAGGAGGAGAACCACCGCATAACCGTGCCTCCCACTCCCAACTCAACCAGACGCCGCAGCATGATACCGTGGTCCACCGTATCAAAAGCCGCTGAGAGGTCCAAAAGAACTAGAACTAGAACCACCATGCTCACTTAATGACTGCTGCATGTGCGTTGTCACATGGTGACCCATTTTACAACCATCAGAACTTAAGACTGAAATTGCATTTTCTTTTTTTTAATAAAATTTTTATTGATTTTTATAATTAAATAACAAATACCAATATGATGCATTTACATACACAAGCAGAAAAAAAAAATACTCCAAGTCAATACATTTTCGGAAACGCTTGGCGGACCCCGCCTTGCCTCCACCCTCATCCACTTTCCTATCCTTCCTCCCTCTAACCCACAACCTCTCCTCCTTACCACCTACCTACATCCCATCCCTTTCTAACCATCTCCTCGAGTGCAATTTGGGATACCAGCCGAGCATCTCCTCTTGTCAATACAATTATTGTTTACCTATAACATGTAAATACATCAATTTTTATAATTCCCCTAATCCCCTTCCCGCCCTGGACTTCCCGGAACCAAATACAGGACGAAAACACTTCCCATTCCATATCTAAATTACAATTTAACTAAACAAACATAATACAATCAATATATACATACTTTAACTCTAATAAAGCAATAAGTAAAAACCAATATATCTACTCAAAAACTATATGATATTTATTCACTCCATACTTTCTCTAAATATAATCTGTCCACCTTCAACATTTGAGCTCAAAACAGTTTTTAAAGATCTAAATATCTATCAAACATCTTGTATTATTTTTTTTCTTACATTTTATACTTAAATTTTTCCTTCACTTTCTTCACTCTCAAGTCAATACTTTCAAGAAAATCTTAAGTCAATACTTCCTTCTTCAAAGCTGGAAAAGTAAAATAAAATCCCAATCTTAAGTTTATCAAATATTTTAAATCTTTCAAAATACTATAAGTTCTTTACAAACATATAATCCTTTTTATATTATTTCAAATATTTATTTATTTATTTATTTATTTTTTGGATTTATATCCCGCCCTTCTCCCGTAGGACTCAGGGCGGCTGACAATCTATTTAAAATACATACAAAACAATACAAATTTAAAATTAATTAAAAGGAATATTTAAATATTTGTCAAATTTTAAAATATAATTAAAACCCCCCTAAAAATTACCCTAGGCCAGTCCTGCAA
>NW_015386424.1:164397-173812 GCF_001527695.2 Protobothrops mucrosquamatus
GTTCTTCTGTTTGTTTCACAGTCTGCAATGAGGACTTAGCTAAAGCCTCTTGTAGATCTTTAAGTGTAATGGAAGGAGGAGGTGATGGTGGGGGAGATCTAGGTTTTTGTTGTTGAATTTGCACAACAGGAGAAGAAATAGCTGTTTTAGGCAATGCAGAAACTCCAGTACGTTTTGAAGCCATTCTGCCAAATTATTTGTAAAACTCACATCACAACAGCAAGTATAAACTTAAAAAAGCTTGACTTAAGAAAAATTCTTTAAAGTCCTTTAAAATGCATCATTCCACAACTGGAAAGAAAGTGAAAGTTTTCCTTTTGTTAGAGAGAAGCAGCGCTTCCGCGGCCATTTTCTTCTCACTTTCACTTATAACAAGTAAAAATCCCAATAAAATCTTTGAGTTAAAGTCACAATTTAACTGAAGTAAAAATCCCGTCAGGTTCCGTCTGTTCAAAAGTTACTCACAAGCAGATACAAAGTAGCAGCAGTGGCGGTGACGTCTAGCTTCGCTCCGAAGAGCGAAGACACCCCGAGCTGCGGAGAAGAGGTCCAGACTCCGGGGGAGTTCACACCTTCATGATCCTGGGGGGACTAGGGAACTCAACCCCTATCCAAACCAAACTCACTTTCTCCCCTTCGCCCGGGGAGAAAGTTTCGAGCCGCAAAACAGCTGATCCGCGCTGTTTTGACAGCTTTGACGCAGTCCCGGGCAGGAGGCTGAGAAAAAAGCCTCCATTGGCGAAGCCTCGCCACCGGAAGTCTCTGAAATTGCATTTTCAATTACAGTCATAAATCGAGGATTATCTATATGTGTTTCGGAAGAGTGAAGGTTCATTTCATTGTCCATCAATGCTTATACAAATATTTTGCATCCCTATCTTAAAGACTATGTGCCTAATCTTTCTGCAGCATTTCCCAGTCCATTTAGGTGTTCATTTTGTCAAATAATTTGGTATATGTAGCAAATCTCGTTACTTCACCCAAAGGGATACCATTTAAAATGAATGCTACCAATCCTATTCAGAGCCTAGCGCAGTGGTGGCGAACCTGTGGCACGCGTGCCAGAGGCGGCACTCAAAGCCTTCTCTGTGGGCACACGCACCACTGCTGCCATTAGGCCGCCACCGCCGCCTGGAGCGGCAGCCCCACCCAGCACAAAGGAGGCAAAGCAGCCAGCTAGCAAGCTTGAGTAGAGGTGGTAGAGCATCCCCACGCCCAGCAAACCAAAGGCCACCCTGAGCAGGAAAAGCCAGATCCCCATCGGCGCCATGGCCCCCCAGTCCCAGCTAGGATTGTGTGCCTTCCCCCATCTATGTTGGGCCTCCTACCCACCACCCCACCTGCCAGAGACCCCCCTGAATCTCCCTCAACCCTGCCCGGCCCCCACAGGCATCCCCCCATGAGCAACATCGAGGTGGCCATGCCCATCCCAGCACACCCACCCAGTCTGCTGTGACAACCGCAGCCACGCCCACCCAGTGGGCCACGCCCCCATGCCCCCCCTGGGGGCACCACAATGCTGATGCGGCCCTAGCACTTTGCGATAAATAAGTGGGTTTTGGGTTGTGGTTTGGGCACTTAGTCTGTAAAAGGTTTGCCATCACTGGCCTAGTGAAATTTCATGGTTCTCCCTGAAGCGAAGCAAGAAGAAATCACTTCCGAATTCCTTCACCCTGAACCACCAAAAATACTTTAGAAATCTAGAAACTGGAATTAAGTTCATACAACGTCACTGGATTACAGAGATGGGCTATTACTCACCATTAATTAAAGCAACAATATACACACTAGTGGTAAGGCTAATAATTCCTTCAGATTCTTCAGACTCAATGTATTCCAATAATTCATTTAGGAAAGACCTGAGTAAAATATGCATGAAATATACAGAAACATGAACCATACAGAAAATAAAGACAAAAAGATTAACTGTCAAAATATGAATTCAGGACCTTGCAGAATTTTTAGATTTTAGAACCTTTTATAAAGTCTTCATAAGAGTATTAAAGGTTCTAGACATTTACTTCTATTATTATTATTATTTGCTCTCCTATTGCGGCATTCAGCAACCTTCTGAAGCACAGTTCTTCCTCAAGAGACATTGCTTCCACCTTTAGCCTTCAAGCCATAATATTCTCCTTTTTATGATCTCTACTGCTTCTTCTTCTTCTAACATATATGAAAGAGGGGATGGGACAAAATAGAAGGCATTTTATTTCTAGAATTTAATTTCTGCTTTTGAAAAATATGGGGTTCTAGAATTGACAATCACAAAATGAGCAAGTCTCCAAAGAGATGGAGGGAATAACATTCCAGGTTTATTTAGCTGCACCGATGCTTTAGAAGCATCAAAAGTAAGTTTACAACATCCTTTCAATTTAAAAAAAACTATTTATATTAGAGAGAAAAAGAGAAAATGAGCGAGCCAGAGAGAGAAAAATGACAAAAACAGAGAGGGACAGACAGGCACTGGCTGTTGTACTTAAACTGCCCTACCCAGAGCGCTCAGCTTTGAAGCATGAGCTGGAACAGTATCACAGATACTAATTGGCTGGAACAGTATCACAGATAATCTAAAACAGGCATGTCAAACTCGCGATGTCACATGACGTCGCGCAACGTATCGGAGCTTTTTTGCCATTGCCGACAATGAAGTGGGCGCGGCTCCGGTATGATGAAACCGGCCTGCGGGCCGGCAGTTTGACACCCCTGATCTAAAAGCTTGATAATGTTATCAACAGCTTATATTCCAGAGTATAGCAGATGTAGGTCTTTGTACAACTATAGAATCAATTATCCTGAAACATTGCTCTGTATTATTTCAAGGGTCCCTTTGCTTCCAATTTTCATGCTCAATGTAATAAAAAATGCTTGAATGTTTAAAATCTCTTGTTTTAGTAGCTAATGAATCTTTAATATAAACTACTACCAATACTCCTAAATTGCAGCTCTTATTTTAAGAAAGTGCTACCTGCAAGTAGACTGCAATTATGAGATTCCAGAAGTATCTGTAGAATATATTCAGTAGTTCAAAAAATAAAAAATAAAAATCCAACTCAAAACCAGAACTGCATACAAGCTGGTCAATAGCACACCCCTTGAGTATTAACTGCTCCAATTTTTCCCTTGCTTTGTCAAATCTTTTTTTCCTAATGCTAGAATTGAGTAATCACCTAAGGAGGTAACACAAGAGGTCATCAACAGGGTACCAGATGAAGACGACAAAATCTGTCCTCAGCACAGAAACAATACTGTGGGAAAACAGACAAATTGGACTAAGCATCCCCCCCAAAAGAGAGCTTACCTAATCACATCTGCTGATTTATTCATAATCGTCATTAAAACGCTGGAAAGTGGTGGGAGATCCAAGAATGTCTTAGGTGTTATTAGCTGTTCTCTATCTGATACCTAGAACAAAAGAAATATGAAGAAGTGCTTTTAGCAAATGAGAAATCAATAAATAGGAGAAGAACAATTGGCACTTGATATTACTTTCCTCAGTCTTTTATGGCTATTGAAATAGCTAAGATCTTGAAAGAGGAGGAGGAGGAGCAGGAGGAAGACAGGCAGATAACTCCATAGGCCAGGGATAGGCAACCTTGGCTCTTTTATGACTTGTGGACTTCAACTCCCAGAATTCCTGAGCCAGCCATGCTGGCTCAGGAATTCTGGGAGTTGAAGTCCACAAATTATAAAAGAGCCAAGGTTGCCTACCCCTGCCTTAGGCAAAGAAATAACAGCAGCAAAACAGCAGTTGTGCTTTCTGGAAGGCACATAACATCACCCCCATTTGAAGGCTAAAAGCTTGACTGGCAGCTCAGAACCTGTTGTCCTGAGATTTTATTTTTTTGGGGGGGGGGGGCTTAGAGCCAGCCATTTTCTGCTCAGCCCCTTCACATCATCAGAAGCATTCTCAAAATATTCACTGAAGATTTATTTTCACAGCAGATGTACATTCGATAACAAGGACCATCTAAGAATTTGAGAGCCCTTATTTCTACAGGTGTAGAAAGAGATATGAAGGCAGATGGTGTTTTAGAAAAGTGTTTTAAAACTGCTCTCCCTTTGCAAATGCAGCATTAGCTAGAGCAGTGATAACCAACTTACAACACATGTGTCACTGATGGAACACCATGCCATTTTTGGTGGCACACCAGGCCTCCAAACTGTCTGGAAGGCATGCTAAAAAGCCTTGCACAGCCTCCGAGGCATCCCAAAATCGCACAAGCATTCTCACACAATTTCCTGAGGCCTGAGAGAACAGCACCTTTGTATGCAACTTCCCAAGGATTAAGAGACCTCCAGACCCTCTAGAAGCCACATGAGAGGACCACAATCTCACACAGCCTCTAAGTGACTCCCCAACCTTTCTGCTTCCGGGGACTGGTTTCAGAAGAAAAATTGTCTTCCACAGACCAGGAAGGGATGATTTCGCACACAACCTAGATCCTACATAGGCCCAGATGAAGCTTCGCTCACTTGCCCACTGCTTGCGCGGCCTGTTTCCTAATTAGCCATGGGTCAATACCAGTTAGGGACTTCTGCTCCAAGGCATCTGAAAATCGCATGAGCATTCTGCCGTGATTTTCTGAGGCTCCAGAAGCCCCCTATAGTGTAGGTTTTGGAGGGTTGAGAGAGGAGAGGGTGGGAGGGGAGAATCTAGGGCAGAGGACTCAATCTTTTGGGCACCAGGGACCAGTTCCATGAAGAGAGGTTTTTTCCACGGACCAGAGGGGGTGTGGTTTTGTGTGCTGCCTGCATCCAGCAGTTACAGCTTTGCTTGTTTGTGCAGCCCGATTGCTGGCATGCTGCGGCCCAGTACTGGTCCATGGACCGGGGGGGTAGGGACCCCTGGTCTAGGGGATGAGATTCCAGATAGGAAGTCAAGAGGCCCTTTTTGTCCAAGGGGTGTGTGAAATGTCGGTGATCAACATAGGCCTTTTCTGAATTTTTAACATGACAAACCCAAAAGGTATACCAACATTGAGCTAAAGAGACAAGGTGAAAATGCTTTCTATTTCCAGCCACTCATGGCATTCTCTCCTTACATATTCCATGCTGGAAAGATCCTGAAAGATCTTTGACATTGCCTGCTATTTTGTGTGAGTGAGGAATACTATTTCTCACCATAATGATTTTAAGATGTGTGGACTTCAACTTCCAGAATTCTCCAGCCACCATAGCAAGTGAGTTGTTGCTTGTCTGGATATCATATCCAGCCAGATAATATAATTAAATTCTTGCTAAATTCACACATTATAGTAAGCCGAGTGCCCAAACTGCAACCCAAACCCCATCGTTGGGTGCCGGGTGGGTGTGGCCCATTGGGTGGGCATGGCTGCAGTGGTAACAGCAGACTGGGTGGGACTAAAAAGTTCAATCAATCAATTCTAACTTTGCAAGATCTTTTTTTTCCCCACGAGAAGTTGAAATTGACTGATTGATTTAACCTTTTATTTTTGTACACGGCGGCGGAGGCCTAAAACCCAGCTGAAGGCCTAGGACTGGGGCGACGACGCGCGTGCCCACAGAGAGGGCTCTGAGTGCCGCCTCTGACACCCGTGCCATAGGTTCGCCACCACTGCCATAATACGTACCTTATAAACCCCTATGTGTGAATTCATATGAAAAGTTAAGACCCAAACAAAGTACAGTGGTACTTCAGAACTTATCATTAATTGGTTCCGGGAAGCCCGACAAGTACCAAACAAAACATGAACCTTGGTTTTGACTAGGAAGGACTTTGTGTCTTTACCTTTTCCTATGTCAGTGACCTTCCCAGCATGATGGACTTTTGTCCGTCGTCTGCAGCCATTCCCCACTTCCTTTTGCAGTGACCTTCCAGGCATGGCCAACTTCCTGTCCTTTCTCCGTGGCCATCCCCCTCTTCTTATCGCAGTGTCGAGTACCAAGCAAATGACGGGTAGGATGACAACATTTTCGCATAAAAATGCACCGAATGCCAAATTTGACAAGTTATGAAGTAGCTGAATACTAAGGTACCACTGTACATTATAGCACAGTATGCAAATTATGTCACTGTGATGCTATCTTTCCCTGGTTACTTTTAATTATGGCTCAAAGATGGCACATGACATATTTGTACTGGTGAATCTCAAGAGGTCTGATCTCTATCACATCTGATAGATCCTTGAATATTTGCTTAGATCAATGTTTCTCACTGGAAGCCTGAAATTATGTGGATATCAATTCCCAGAATTCCTCAGCCAGCATTCTGAGAGCTGAAGTCCATTACATCTTCCAGCCACAAAGGTCAAGAAACTCAAGAAATGGCTTAAAACCATTCTTACATGCACAGCATATCTGCCATGACAGTAAAGCGAAACATATTACCTTTTTTTTCAAGTTGCAGTTTATCTCAACCACTACTGCAGCCAAAAGAGAAGAAAAAACTCCTTGATAAACCATTGGAAAAATCAACATACAGGACTGGGCTACGTGTACAAATTCTTCAAGAGGATCTTGAGCAAAATAAATTAACTAGGGAAAAAACAACAACCAAAAATCAGTTTTATAGCCAACAAGCCTACACAAATACCTACAATATATGTATTTTAAAGAAGCTGAGACAAAAATGCATAACTACACAAATTAAAGCATACAAAGCTTCCAGAAAAACGTTTAGTTTAAAAGCTGCACTCTTTTCAGATTCTTTCAGCATTAAAGAGCACTAAAATACTTCTATTTTCATACAGAAATAGGTCCCTTCTATTCTGAAGGGACTGGAATTTCGATACATGCCTTGACCGTTGTAAGTCAAGACATCCACATGACTGTACTCAATTTTATTACTGTCTTAATGGTGATCATAAGTCCACATCTATTCTCCCAAATAGGCTATTTTCCTGGAAATTGGCAAAACCTTGCAAATCACAATAACATGACTGCAGAATACTGCAATCAATTGTAAATATGAGCCGGTTGCCAAGTGCCTGAAATGCAATTGTGTAATTGCTGAAATGGGCTAGGGAGAGTGCAATATTTAAGATGGCTGGAGATATTTTATGGGTCATAAAGCACTCTTTCCAAGACCGTTATAACTCTGTACAGCCGATAAACAATTGGTCATTAATTGAGGACTACCTGTATCTTCTTTCTCTTTTGTCACTACAGCACAAACTTCAGAAGAAACCAAACATTCCAATTCTCCCAGGGCTATTTAAAGGAGGCTGAAATCAATATCAGAGTCCAGGGGCAATCATTTTATAGAATTATTTTCCAATATAAAGAGGTATTAAAAGGCTCAAGAAGAAATAGTCATGAATCTTTATAATCTGAAACAAAACAAAACCCCTGAGGCTGAGAAAAGAACTTGATAGCCTTACAATGAATTGGAAATATGAAAGACAGGTAGCAGAAACAATAAAAGATGACACATTTTAGATAAAATAATACAAAGTCTAGTTTTTAAGCTGGTCCACCTTTAATTAATATTGACCCAGAAGGCAAGTTCTTGAAAACAAACTAAGAAACAATGTAGCACAATATCTAATAAAGCAATTGCAAGTCCTATAATTAGGGCATCTTGTGCTGTGCTGTCCCTTTAGGAAGCAATAATTTTAGTTCTCTAACCAATATTACCATCTATCTATGAAACGTTATCCTATCATCTCTGAAACCTAAAGGTTTTTTTTGTTTTTTTGCATTTACATTCCTACTCTGCCTATCACTGGCCTTTTTACAAAGTGATTTTCAAAGAAAAAAAAATAAAAATAAAGAAAGGATAAGCGTTATCTCAGAAATGTGGGACTGAATAAAGATCTTCGTGTGGAGTTGTCAAAGCTCCCACTTAAAACAACACTACCAAGTTCTGAGCTATTTTTAGTTCTGTCACAAAATGTCACCCAATGTCAATTTTTTCATTAGAAAACTAAACACCTTTGCTAATATGAGTTAGTTAGAAAGTAATTGCATCTTGATATTTTAAAAGGAAGAGAAAGTTTGAAATATACTGGAAATATTCAAAGCACAACTTAAAAGTCTGGAACTATGCTGGAGGACCATTTCTCACAATTATGGCTGCAGAATTCTTTCTTTTATAAACAAGGATCAAAACTGGATGGTTACTAAAACTAAGCACAATAGCTGAAATGGAAAAATTCAAACTGGGGGGGGGGAGTAAATCATGGCCAGATTTAAATGCAACTGGTACCTGAATCCCTTCTTCTTTTTGTCTTCTGAGCTTAAGTGCCATAGATTCTAGAAATTCCTGGAACATTTTATGAACATTATTTAGAAGTTCTGTTATGCAATCAGTGTTGTCAATGTCACAGGCTAAGGAAGCTTCAACAATCTCTCTCAGGATATAAAGTAAAATTGGAATGAAAACGGAGCCTTTTCCTAACAAAACAAAACAAAACAAAACAATGTGGTGATGCAGCAAAAACAATATGCAAAGGCTGTATCTTCAAAAGTGTAGTGTCTGGATCAAAAAAGAAAATTGAATCTGCCTATTCAACACTGATCAAATTGCTCCTTCCATTTACCTCTGTAAACCCTATTTTTACTTATTTATTTTATTTATTAAATTTGTTTTTGGAAAAACTTGGATACACTGGAGGGATCTCTGGGAGAGGAAACAAGATGAGTGGCCAGGAAGAAAAACATTATGAGGAATAGTTGGACATATGGAGCAGGTTTAGTTTGAAGATTGTGAGGAGGCATCATAGCTTTTCTTCAGTTACTTGAAAGTGGAGTAGAACTGTTCAGAACTGGAGAAGAAACAATGGGTTAAAATTACAAGGAAATAAGTTTTGTTTGGGTGTCAGGAAATAATTCCCATGAGCTGTGCAAAAGTGGAGCAGCTTGCCTTAGGGAAGCAGTAACTTCCCCTCTGCTGAATGTGTTAAAATATTGACACTTGTCATGGATGCCACAGTAGTGAACGCCTCGCGATTGTGAGAAGTTCACTAAATGTTTCCCAAAGATCCTTCCAACCCTTACATTCTATGAAAAAAATAAGATGTGTAGAAGATAGTAAACATAGTTATTCCATTCCAAATATATTGTTCAGTCTTCCCCAATATGGCCACTTTTCAGCTGTTTTCAACTCCCAGAATTCTCAGCAACAATCTTGACTGTTTCAAATTCTGAAATTGAAGCTCATATACCTAGAGGGCCCACTAGGGGGAGGGTGATAAACGTATTAATTCCTGGAAGCTGTTGAATTTGTACTGTTTCAATAAAAAGACAGTTAAAAGTCTATCTGGACCCGCTCCAGTCGGGCTTCAGGCCGGGATACAGCACGGAAACGGCATTGGTCACGTTGGTAAATGATCTCTGGAGGGCCCGGGACAGGGGCCATTCCTCTGTCCTTGTTCTTTTGGACCTCTCAGCGGCTTTTGATACCGTGGACCACGGTATCATGCTGCGACGTTTGGGTGAGTTAGGAGTGGGA
>NW_015386424.1:174358-183641 GCF_001527695.2 Protobothrops mucrosquamatus
TCCAACAAGCGGGATTGGCCTAGGGGAATTTTTAGTGGGGTTTTAAGAGTAATTTTAATTGACATAGGCCACAGTAAATATTTCTTTTTAATTAGGTTTTAAACTGGGTATTTTTATTGTTGTATCTGTTTTATAAGGCTGTCAGCCGCCCTGAGTCCGTAAGGAGAAGGGCGGGATACAAATTAAATAAATAAATAAAATAAATAAATAAATAAAAGTATACTCCTTATAAATTGACGGATAGAATCCCGAATCTCTTAAGAAAACAGCAACACTTCAGTTACATTTCATCACATTATTTTGCATAGATATCATATGCTGTATGCCATGTTTGACTTTAATAAGCTTGCCTTTTAGTGGTCCAAATATTGTCTTGAAAATGAAATATTCAGAAAAACACATGGGAAAGTACACCAGCAGTAAAGGCTGATATATCTATACCATAGGACATAGTTTTGAGAATTCTGTTATCTGTTACTATATTTATATATTGTAATGTCTGTCACTGATCTTATACCATTCCTAACGGTTTTAGGGTAGGACAAGATCTGTTAGATAGTACAAATTTCATACAATCGAATAGAGAAGAAAAAAATGCAATATATATATATATATATAAATCATACCTCTGTATATGAGCTTAGATGCCAAGTTCATAATACTAGCTTGAAATTTAAAATCACCAAGTCCAATAGCTATAAGAACTTTGCACGTCGCTAGGTAAGTCTTCACACAAAAAACAGAAAACAGAGATGATTTACATTTATAAACCAAAAAAAAAACTTACTACTTTTTGTATACTCCTAAAATGGAACAGCTAAGATTAGGTCATTTTTCAGATGATTTATTAAGAAACAAAAGTTACTAGTTCTCAATAAAGTAGAAAATACTAAAAGTAGTTTGAATGCTTTCATCCAATTTATTTTTAGAATTCCCCGAGTTTCTTAATGTCATACAAGCCCTGGTGAAGGAAAAACAGTATGAATTTTGCAGAGGAAAAAATTTAGTGCGGGTTTTTTGGTATGTCTGTAAATGTATGGATGAAGGTGACCATGTAGATATTGCTTAAGAGGGTTTTCAAATACTTCTTATAAAGTTTCTCATCAAAAGCTTTTGGGCTAACCTAGAGACCATGGGATAGGAGGATCTCTCATTTTATGGATTGCTACCTGGTTAAAATGCAAAAAATAAAGAATAGGAACAAAATAGGAATTTTTCTCAGTGAAGTTAAATAAGGATCTGAGAGAACAAATTCTTAACTTGATCCTAAACAGTCCTAAAAGATCTTGATTTTTAAGTTCATGAACATTGCAACTCCATCAGAGCCTGCAAATGACACCACACTATTCGAAGTGGTGAAAAACAAAGGGAGTCAGAAAACCTCCATAAGATTCTCTTTTAAATGGATGAAGAGTCAACCAAACAGCAAATACGGTTCAATTGAATTAAACATAAAAATATGTACATGGGAGAAAAGACTCTAATTACCCATTTACACAAATGGGGTCTGACGAGTCATAGTGAAGATGTCAATTGAATACAGAAACAGTTCTCGAGTTACAACCATAATGGACTATGCCCATTAGTCAAAAGTCAATATGGTGGTAAAATGGGTCAACACATGACTGAACCTATATTATGACATCTTTTTGCAGCAGTCATTAGATGAATGCGACGGTTGTAAAAATGAACTCTCTGGTCGTTGAGCAAATGCTATCATTATTAAACCAGTGGTTCACTGTAGGTGCGGTTTCATCAAAAAAACAGAAGTAACAGCCATAAAATGCAGTCACATGACTGTGGGACACGGCGTTCATATTGATGAGTGCCCAAAGTGCAATCATGTGACCATGCCCCCCCCCAACTATTGAAATTTCAGATGTGGGTTGAACATCGACTTTTTTGGCCCTGTAGTAACTTTGACTAGTTGCTAAATGACTGGCTGTTAAGTGGAGGGCTACCTGTATAGGAGCCAGGAAATCTGAAGGGACTGAAAATAAATACATCAACAATGTAATTTCTTTATACAAATTTGTGGTACATCAACCCCGAGAGCAATGTGAAGAGTTCTAGTTGTCGTGTTTGAGAAAAGGATTTAAAAGAGCTGGAATGTCAAACCAGAGCAACCAAAACGATCTATACAAAGAAAGAACGAAAGCTTAGAAATCATTAGTTTGAAAAAAAGCAAACCGGGAGGGAACATTATCAAGCTATCTAAAATCAATCCTGACAAATGATTTTGTAAGCTGCAGGAAGTTTGAAACCAGCTTTCCACAGGCACGCATCCCATGTGGCCACATACAGAGAACACAATGTTATCACATTCAATATATGTGCCAGTCACAATTGCCCTGCCTGATTGATTTGACAGGATTGTTAAAGAATGAAATGAAAGGAGGGAGAAGTGAACAGGGTTGAATTCCTGGAAGAAAACTGTAATATAAATATAATGAATAAAATAAAACACTGTGTTTCTGATCTAAATTCTAGGTTGCCTCTAAACTGGGAAAACAAACTATGTTTCGGGTAACTCTAAACTCAATGCAGTTTAGGATGGGGGTGATGTCTAAACTGAGTCAGATAGATTACTCACAATTAGAGCCAGCTTGTCTAGCTCGGTGCAACTTATCTCACAGGATTGTTGTTGTGGGGGGAGGGGAATAGGAAGAAGTATTATGTAAGTTCATGCCTTGGGTTACTTATAAAGTAATAAAGGCAGGATGAAAATGTAATAATATATCACCATATATAACAGACATGTCAAACACAAGGCCCGGGGGCCGGATGCGACCCGCAAAGTGGTTTCATGTGGTGCGCGAAGCCACCCTGGAAACAGTGAGGGAACGGACTCCTCTGCCTTGGCCCTGGCCCAGGCCGGCCGGGAGCCAATGTACAATTTTGTGGTGGCCATCTATGCTGAAACACATTCAGTCTTAGCTCCACAAGGCCTTTTAGAAACAGAGAGGAACCAGCCCCTCCCGCATCGGCCCTGCCCCCTGGGTCATGCTGGGGAGGTGTCACCCTTTGTGAAGAATGAAGAAATGGACCATGCCTTGGCGCTTGCCCCAGTCTCACCCCCTTCTGCCAGAGACCCTCAGATCTGTCCCATTCCTGCCCAGGCCCCCACAGGAACGCTTGACGCAAACGATGTAGAGCTGGCCACGCCCACCCAGTAGGCCACACCCACTCCATCCACACCCACCCAGTAGGCCGCACCCACCCTGGCCACACCCACCCGGCCCTCCGAGGGCAACCGCAATGCTGATGCGGCCCTCAATGAAATTGAGTTTGACACCCCTGATATATAAGGAGCATGCTAAACAGGGAACAAATACACCCACAAACAGAATACCTTAATCACCACTTTACAGATTTCACTGGATGGCTTCAAATAACCCTCTTTGTCCTCTAACAAAAAATGAGGCAGAATGCTGTTTTCTATCCAGGCCCCCGTCCTCTCCAAAGCTGACAGATAATCCTGTTCTTCAGAGACAAACTGTTAAAAGAAAGAAACATATCCAGCTACAATGGAATTGCAGGATTCAAGATTCATTCTACTCAAATGGAAAGCAGGTCTTTGACTTACAATACCTTATATAAAAGATGTATATTTAATCTGCAGTAGAGGCTGAAGGCTCTCACTGCTGTTGCTTCATATAAGCCACAATATGCCGGGCTGCACCCTTGAATATAAGTATCTAGGGCATCCTGCAAAGAAGAAATATTAATGTTTAATATTAAATTAATTTATATGTAGTTAAATATTTAAACTCTTTTTTAACAAAACCACACAATAGATATGTGATTTGAAATATTGGTATCCTTCCTGTTTCGTTCAAATTTGTAAATGTTTCATTTAGTTCAGAATGTTTTATATTGTCTTTTGAAACAGAAATGTCCAATATTTCAATACTTAAAAGTATATAGGGCTGGAATCACATTTGATGGGAGTTGATTTTAATTTTTGATTTTGTACCCACAATAAACAGTAAAAAATGACAATAAAGGTTATCTATCTATTTTGATTTTAACTGCAGTGACCTCAGTATTATGCTTTATATTCTCTAGTTCCCAAATTGCAGTAGAGCTTGACTGTTTTTATAAGCAGCAGGGTGGCTGCACATTTAAATAAACTGGACATTAGCTGCACAGACTACTTTTCTTCCAACAATTGATTTTGTAGGACGTAGCCAGTTCAGTGGCATTGATGCAAATGGCCAATGCACTGGGTTTGCTTTTGAAATGAAGGATTCTGTTCCTTTCCCAAATCCTTGTGCCTCTACATTTTTAAAAAGAGGGGAATGAAGATAATGCCTGAGCCCCATCCAAGAGGGGAAGTGTTCTGCCCATGCAGAGTTTTTCTGTATCTTTCAGTATCATCCGTTTGGCATGTCTATCCACAGCAACTTTATTGTCATCCTAGCAGAAAACAAATTTCACACCACAGACTTGGATATAAATATCCAATCCAATATCCAATCAGTTCAATGTTCAGTAAACAAGCCAATATTAATGCAATGTGGAGTTCTAAGAGAAGCTCATTTTAAAATAGCAATGAAGAAATGTGGATCTTATTTTGAGGTTATTCTCATGGCAGCACATTCCAGTCCCTGCATAAAGACAGGCACTATACCGGAGCCAGCAGTATACAAGTGCGCATAGATATGAGATATCCTTTGGGATCTCTACTCTACAGGGCCAGGTAATGTTATCTAAATCAGAATTGCCCCATATTGACATACATACTAGGCACAGGTAGACAGCTCTTTTTATGAAGAACAGTTCCCCTGAGTCAATTGACTGTTTGCTACATTTGTTGGAAGAAACTGCTTAAAACTTTATTAAGCATTTATGGGATGAATACAGATCACCCTCAACTTACAATCATTTGTTTAGGGACAGTTATAAAGGCATAAAGTTATAAAGGCACTGAAAAAAGTGACTTGTGAATGGTCCTCACACTTACAACCATCATAGGTCCCAACAGTCATGTGATCAAATTTGGGGTGCCCGGCAATCAGCAGGTATTTACAATAGTGGCAGCATCCCTGAGCCATGCTTTACCACTTGCAGCCTAGACAGCTTCTGACAAAGTCAATGGAGACAGCCAGATTCACTTAGTGACCACGTGATTTACTTAACGACTGCAGTGATTCACTTAACAGCCATGGCAAAAAAAAGATTGTTAAGACTCACTTAACAGCCACCTTGTTTAGCAATGGAAATTCTGGGCTCAATTCTGGTCATAAGCCGAGGACTACCTATAAAGGACATGCAGGAAGAAATCAATTGCACCTAAAGAAAGCATTATTAGAAGTATTCATTAGATCCGATTATATAATAATGATGGAGCTGACCTTTCCACATTCAAGAACTTTCAGAAGCTGGTTCAGTTTCTCTCTGGAGAGGGACAAAAGGCAGTTTTGGTTCATATAATGAGTCAATAAATATTCTAAATAATCAAGGGCCAATTCCGGTTTGTGCTCATCCATTTCTTGAATTTGTACTTGCTGTTGAGTCATATTAGTCTAAGAACAAGGAATAATGTCCTTTTATTGGTAGGCATGAAACAGAGAACAATAAAACCAATCAACTTCAGAAGCTGAACAAATCTATATAGCAAACCTTTCTCTTCCTTGGCTCAACTGTTATCCAATCACAGATTAATGTAAGGATATGTCCTAATTTGCCCCAGCGAGACAGACAGTCAAGTAGGGTAGAATATTTCATTTCAGCCGCACCATTTTTCATGTTCTTCAGCTCTGAAATCACATCATAACTAGCGACAAGTATAGAAAAGATTAGATTAGATCAAAGAGAAAAATATATCTAAAAAAAAAATCTTTCCACTCTTTCAGCTATAGAACTTCTGTTTTCACTAATCCAACCTATAGAACACTCTTTTCAAAGAAAAGCTTTCGATCTACATTTTCAGCTTTACAAAATAATAAGCCGTACCTGAATGTAGGAATAGCAGTAGGTGGGATGAAAGATGCCAGAATAATTATTGGAGACACACAACGATAATCCTGTGAGAAGTACACAGACAAAAAAAACCCCACTAGAAATCTTTGTTAAGCAGAAGAATTGAGAATACGTCAAATGGTATCCCTGTATTTAAAGCATAACAATAAGCTTTCAGAAGGTAAATCAGCAAGTGTGAGCCTGACACTTATTAAAGCATCTTCTTATACAGAAGCACTTACCCACTAATTTGGGCTGTCTAGACTGTGTCACAAACATAAACTAACAACCCTATTGGAAGTTACATTCAGTTTGGATGAAAATGTTCACAGCTGGATAATTGCTCCTGAAGGCATTTTCATAAAATTGTAGTTATGTGTAAAAAAAGAGCCTACTGATTTTAGCTCCATTAATAATAAAAGCTCTAGGCTGAAACATTACTTATTCTTAAATTAGAATAAGATTGATCAAATGTAGATGAAGATTGCAATTACCTTATCAAATAAGATGCATCTACAATGAGGTATGATAAGAAAAGTGATTTCATAGAACACTGAATTTTTTTCCTAATTCCTGCCCACTGATCAAGAACTTCCCATCTTTTTCCCAGGCTCAAAACTTTGCTTCTCCCCACCCCAATCCCTAATTTGGGCCTAGTCAGAGATTAAGGTTGTGCTAGAAAATCTACAATTCTTATAGTTTAATCCCTTTCGTGGATGACATAAAGCCTTTGCAATGCAAGCCATTATATTGGCAATGTGCAGCTAAGTTAAATTCATGTGTTTAATGACAATGTATGGATTGCTCCAGCTCATGGTAACAAACATTGTGGGATCTGAAACTAGTACAGTAATGTTATTTGATGGTTTGTTCTCAACTGTCAACTGCAGTTGGATAATAGTCATGCAAGGAACAAATTATATCAATTTTATCTGACATTTACCTTAAATATTTTTAAATATTCTGGTAGCACAGAAGCAAATTTTTCAATAATATGATTTTTTGCTTCTTCATTGCAATCAAGTGGTTTCTGAATACTCCTCCAGAGAATTACAATAACTTCAAGCAAGCCAGCCATGGAAGGTATGTCATCAACTGAAAGTACTTTATCTGTTACCTGAAATGTAAAATAGATTATAATTAGAGAAAACTGTTATTCTTAAATAATATGTCTCAAATTAAAGGTTACTTGAAAAATGGAATCATAACTAATATGTGTGTTAAGAAGACTTGAATTACTGACTTCCGGTGGCATGGCCACGCCGATGGAGGCTTTTTCTTAGCCTCCCGCCCGGGACTGCGTCAAAGTCCGCTCAAACAGCGCTCATCAGCTGTTTGGCGGCTCGGAGCTTTCTCTCCGGGAGGAGAGAAAGCGAGTTCGTCTGGATAGGAGTTGAGTTCCCTAGCTCCCCCAGGAGTGATCCTGGGGGAATGAAGGTGTTGAACTCCTCCGGAGTCCAGATTCTTCTCCACAGCTCGGAGTGACTTCGTCCTTCGGAGCAAAGCCAGACGTTGCCGCCACTGCTGCTTATCATAGAAACTTCACATCGTGAGTAAATTTATAAGCAGACAGAACCGATCAGGAGACTTGGATTCTAGCTGAATTAAGACTTTAACTCAGAGAATATACAGGCATCTTCTTTATTTGTTATAAATCAAAGTGAGAAGAAAATGGCTGCGGACGTGCTGTTTCTTTGTATCATAAGGAAAACTTTCACTCTTCTTCCGGTTGTGGATTGATGCATCATAAAGGTTTTTTTTTTAAAGTTTATTGAAAGTTCAGATTCTGCTGTTTTGTGTCTTAAATTATATATAATTATATTTAGAAGAATTTTACAGAATGGCTTCTAAACGTATTGGAGCTTCTGCTTTGCCTAAAACAGCTATTTCTTCTCCAGTTGTGCAAATTCCACAACAGAAACCTAAATCTCTGCCACCTTCGCCTCCCCCGTCTATTACACTTAAAGATTTACAAGATGCTTTAGCACAAGCTTCATTGCAGACAGTAAAACAAGTCAGGATGGAAACGGAGGAGCTTCTTGATAAGAAAAATGAGGAACTTTGTGAGAACATATCACATATTTTTCATGATTTGGCGGTTCATGTAGATCGCATAGAGGGACGGGTGGATGAATTAGCGGAGAAAATGGAAGGAGCGGAGGACAGACTTGAGAAAGTAGAAGAAGGTGTGGAAACTGTTCAGAATGACATTATAATGTCACAATATAGAGAAATGGAGTTTGCCTTGAGGATTAGAGAATTAAAAGAAGACTTACAAGAGAAATTGAGAGAGGAAATAGCTGCAGCTCTGGCTTTAGTTTTGGAGTGCAATCCCGAAGTAATTTTTGGAGAAATTGAAAAAGCTTATAGAGTAAATTCCTGGGTTGCGCGCCAAAGAAAACTACCGAGAGATGTTGTTGTCTATTTTTCTACAAGAGTACGTCGCAATGAAATTATACAGGCTTTCTACCAGCAGAGATTTCAGATTGCTGCTCAAGATATTATTCTTTTAAAAGAAATACCTCCTAAAATTTTAAGAAAAAGGAAGGACTTTGCTTTTTTGGCTCAGGAGTTAAAGAAGCGGCAAATGCCTTTTAGATGGGATATTCCTGTTGGAATTGTGGTAAGTTATGCGGGGACACGTTATAAATTGAACACGATTCAAAAAGCCAAAGATTTTTACTTATCGGTCCTGAAGGCTGACTTACCACCATCACCCCGACTTAAAGCAAAGGAAGATTGGACTGAACAACTATTTGTTGAATTGCCTGAAGCTATGTTGCAGGAGGCTCTCAAGTGAAAAAAGATCCAAAGGAACATAAACGTAAAGAGAAAGAGCAACAAAAAGAACTTATATCTATAACATACTCGCCTACCTCGGAGCCTGTGGGAGGGGCAAGGCCAAAGAGATCTGTGATGATAGATTTACAAGGAATGCTCCATAAGCTTCACAAGCCAAAGGATGGTTAAGTTGATGACGTTGAATGTGAATGGTTTGAACTCACCACAAAAAAGGAAGAAAATATTTTACTATTTGAAACAACATAAAAATGATATTATATGTTTGCAGGAAACCCACATTACTTTGAAAGATCAAAAGTATTTGATTAATTCTAAATTGGGACTTCATTTTACTTCTCCAGCTCTGAAGAAAAAAGCAGGTGTGGTTTTGTATGTTAAGAAAGAATTTCTGCCAAAACTAATAGACTTTGATTCAGAAGGAAGATTTGTACTTATTGAATTGTTATTGAATGGAAAGAAATGTCTCATTGTTGGCTTATATGCACCAAATCAGCAACAGCAGCAAAAACAATTTTAC
>NW_015386424.1:183741-206320 GCF_001527695.2 Protobothrops mucrosquamatus
CAACGAAAGATAAAAAGACTTCTTCTAAAGTGTTGACTCAAGTTAAATTGCCTAAAACTTTCTTTGCAATGCAAGAGGATTTGGAATTAAGAGATATTTGGAGAGATTGGAATTTAAGTGAAAGAGATTTTACTTTTTTTCGGACAGACACCATTCCCACTCTAGAATTGATTTTTTTTAATAACTAATGACTTACTTTCTAGGGTTAAGAAAGTGAAGATTTTCCCTAGGATCTTATCAGATCACAGTCCTGTATGGATGGAACTTTCAACTGAAGAAAATAGAAGGACTTGGAGACTAAATGAAACTTTACTTAGACATGAGAGTAATCTGCAGAAACGTAAAGATCATTTAAGAGACTTTTTTTTGCTGAACATGAATATGGGCACCTCTATGTCAATGGTATAGGATGCTAGTAAGGCTTATATGAGAGGTGCTCTAATTTCAATGAACAGTGCACATAGGCGAAAGCAAATACAAAAACGTAAAGATTTGGAGGATGAGATTAAAATAAAAGAAAAAATTCTTATTTTAAACCCAATGGATAATAACTTAAAGGTTTCTATTGCTATGTTGAAGGAACAATTTAATATGTTGATGGCAGATCAGATTGCAGTTAATTTGAAGTATATGAAACATAACACATTTTGTAACGCAAATAAACCTGGTAGATGGTTGGCTTATCAATTACGAAAGAAACAAAAATCAAGAATTATAGAGAAAATAAATTATAAAGGTAAAGAAGTTTTTCAACAAGACTTGATCAAAAAGGCTTTTTTGGAATATTTTTCAAAATTATACGCTTCTGAAAATGTACAATCTACCGAAATAGATAGATATTTACAGCAAGCAAATTTTCCTAGACTTTCAGAGGAACAACAAAGAGTTATGAATTCCCCGATTGGGGTTGAGGAGATTATAGAGGCAACTAAACAATTAAAGGTTGGAAAAGCTCCTGTACAGATGGGTTTATAGCAATATATTATAAAATGTTATCAGAAGAAATGATAGAACCTTTGAAATATCTTTTTAATAGTATCCTGTCCGGAGCAGAGGTGCCTCCATCTTGGAGATGTGTATTTATATCACTTATACCGAAGGAGGATCAGGATTTGACTTAGCCTAAAAATTATAGACCAATATCCTTGTTGAATACAGATTATAAGATTTTCACAAAAATTTTAGCTAATAGATTGATGCAAGTTTTGAAGCGGATAATTCATATTGATCAGTCTGGATTTATAAATGGTAGATATATGAAGTATAATGTCAGACAAATTGTGAATTTGCTTGAATACTTGGATAAAAATAATCAAATTCCAGCAGCTCTTATCTTTTTGGATGCGGAAAAAGCGTTTGATAAATTGGACTGGCAATTTTTATTGCGAGTTGTGGAGAGAATGAATTTTGGAGATAGTTTTTTGTTCGCCCTTAAGGCTATTTATCAATTACAATCAGCACAAATTGTAATTAATGGGGGATTGACAGATACATTTAAAATTGAGAAAGGTACAAGGCAAGGATGTCCACTATCACCTTTATTATTTGTTTTGACATTGGAGATTTTATTGATTAAAATTTGTGAATCATCGATTATAAAAGGAATAATTTTAAACAAGAATGATTATAGGCTGAGAGCCTTTGCTGATGACCTGGTTTTTACCTTATCTCAGCCGATTGAATCAGTAAGAGATTTGATACAGATCTTGACACAGTATGGGAAAGTTTCTGGATTTAAGGTAAATAACAATGACTAAAATATTATCCAAAAATATGACTAAAAAAGATAAGGAGATTTTAGTTAATCTAACTGGTTTTGAAATAGTGGAAAAGGTAAAATATTTGGGTGTTTACATTACTGCCTCTAATGTTAAATTGTATAAAAATAATTATGATAAGTTATGGATAAAAATTCAAAAGGATTTAGATGATTGGAAAAAGTTGCAGCTATCATTGTTGGGGAGAATCTCAGTGGTTAAAATGAATGTTCTTCCAAAGTTTCTTTTGTTTCAAATGATACCTATTTTAAAAAAAGATTCTAATTTGGAGGTATGGCAAAGAGATATCAACAGGTTTATTTGGCAGGGCAAAAAGCAGAGGGCTAAATTCAAAATTATGCAAGATGTACGGGAAAGAGGGGGACTTAAAGTCCCGAATTTAAAATTATATTATGATGCGGTGGTTTTAACTTGGATCAGTGATTGGATTAACTTAACTAATAGAGATATATTGAATCTGGAAGGCTGGGATTTATTTTATGGATGGCATGCTTATTTATTTTTTCATAAGAAAGTTGATCAAGTTTTCAAGACCCATATCTTAAGGACTGCACTTCTGCGTTTTTGGAAGAAGCATTATTATAAATTAAATTCTAAAATTCCAATATGGGCAATTCCAGAATATGCAATACAAGGAATCACAAGAGGAGTTAAATTGGAGGGGATTTCTTATAAGGATTTACTTATTTTGAGGGGGCAGGATTGGCAATTTAAATTATTGGATGATTTGAAACGAGATAATATTCTCCATTCCTGGTTCTCATATTGTCAATTGATAGATAGGTGGCATATAGATCAAAAGCTTGGTTTAACTTTGGAGGATGTGAATTTGATAAAGCAGACTAAAGATCAAAGTAGAGTTCATATTAGGAGAATTTATAGTGTTTTAATAGAATTGGATTCTGAAACAGAATTAGTTAAAGATTGTATGATTAAATGGGCTCAAAACATCCAAGAACCAATTTTGCTGGATACATGGGAAATAATTTGGGTAAGAAATGTGAAACTTACTCAAGCGCAGAATTTAAGGGAAAATTTTTATAAAATGTTTTATAGATGGCATTTGGACCCCCAAAAGTTGTCTTGTATGTATCCTAACCTACAGCCCAAATGTTGGAGATGTGGTAATTTAGATGCAATTTTTTGGATTAAGATTTGGTGGAATATCCAACAGATTTTTAAGAGAAAGATAAAATTTACAAGGCAATTATTTCTTTTGGGTATTATGAAGTTTAAATTCTAGAGAAATGATTTTGCTGTTGTATTGTATAACGGCAGCAAGGTTATTGGTTGCTCAAAACTGGAAGAAGAATGCATTACCTACTATGGATGATTGGAGAATGAAGGTGTCATATTTTGCAGAAATGGCTAAGATTTCCGCATACTTGAAAGATCAATCTCAAGAAAAATTTATTTTGGTTTGGAGAAGATGGATAGATTATATTCAGAGAAAGTATGAAGTGAACAAATACTATATAGCTTTTGAGTAGATTTTATATTGTTTTTATTTTATTATTATATTATATATATATTATATTTATATTTATTTCAAGTTGATATTTTTTTATTAGAGTTAAAGTATGTTAATATTTGATTGTATTATGTTTGGGTAGTTTTATTTAGATTTGGGATGACATGTGCATAACCCTGTATTCGATTCCAGGACGTCCAGGGGGAAGAGGGGGGGAGGGGATTCAAGATGTAAATGTAAATTTTGGTATATTAAAATGTTATAGTGAAATAATGTATTTGAAGAAGATGAGATGCTCGGCTGGCACCCCCAGACTGCGTCCGAAGGATGAGGAAAGGAAGGAGGTGGGATGTGTAGGGTAGTTGAGAGGAGGAAGGAGGAGAGAGGTGTAGGTAGGAGGAAGAGAGGAGGAGGGAAGTAGGTAGAAAGGGTGAAAGAGAGGGTGGATGCAGGTGGGGGGGCTGCTGAGCATCTCTGAATAGATACATAATATGGGGGGGGTTTCTTTTGTTTATTAATGTATACCATATTTGTAACTTGTTTGTTTATTTGAAAATTAATAAAAATTTGAATATAAGAAGACTTGAATTACTTAAGACAGAATCAGTGCTCCTAGGGGTGTCCGCAGTGGGAGTAAAAAAAAGTCACAACTTGTAATGGTATGTGAGAATAACCTTGGGAAGCAGGAGGAAGAGCTGGAGGCAAGGCAATGGTGTGATAAGCAGTATAAAATCTGCAGAAGGACAGGGGGTGTAGCAAGCATCTTAGAAGAGATTCTCCCTAATTTCTTGGTCTGTAAAGTGAGAGGGTAAAAGTTACAGGTAGTATTCAACTTATGACCACAATTTGGGCCGGAAGTTCCATAGCTAAGAGTTGTTCAATGAGTTACACCCAATTTTATCTATTTTGCCATAGTTTTAAACAAATCACTGTAGCTATTAAGTAATCCTACAGAATTTAAGCCAATCTGGCTTCCCTCATTGACTTTGCTTATTGGGAACTAGCTAGGAAGGTTGCAAATAGCGATCACATGACCATAGGATACTGCAACCATCATAACTGCATGCCAGTTGCCAAGTGTCTAAATTTTGATTATGCAACTGTGGGGATGTTGCTACAATCGTTAAGTGTGAGGACCCATCACTTTTGTTAGTGCCGCTGTAACTCTGAATGGTTGCTAAAAGAATGATTGTAAGTCAAAGACTACCTGTATATTTTGAGACTTGCAAGATTCATGTCAGCCTTGTGAGGTAGTCCAAACAAGAAACAGACCTAGAAGCACCACCAATAACTTTATTTTAAGGTTACATTAACTGAATTGTGCCTGAAGTAATGTTCATTGCCATCGCTAACAAACCAGCAATGAATTATATATCTTGCATGAATTATATATCTTGTGATGATGCCACAAGCCATCATCACACAAGATATTAATTCACACCATCACCTTCTTGCTGACACCAATATCAACTTGATATATATATTTTAGAAGGTAAATAAATAGGTGGGTGACATCAAAAGCACAACCTAGATCAGCTTGCTATCATGATTGCCAAAGGCAGTTGTTGATTGGGAATTTTTATTCATAAAATTTTAAAATTATTAACTTATACTCCTTAAAAATAATGTAATGGCCCAGACATTCCTGCTAGGTTTTTGCATTATGTCACAACTCATGAAGTTGCTACTCACTCAAGACAAGATTGAAATTTAAACAAACTCTTTAACACAATTTATGGAAGAACCTCTTTGAGATGGAAGGCTGTAATGCTGAAAAATATTTTCATCAGATAAAGCAGCAAAATATGCTAGAACATCACAAATCCAAGCCATTTTCAATTAAAATGCTGTTCTTACACTCATGTTTTCTTTTTCACTGTGCTCATCTCCACTCTCAGATTCCTTTAATTCCTGTTGGATACAGCCATTCAAACAATTCCGAATGGTAAACATCAGTTTAGCTAGAATAAAAGAACAATTATAAAAAATGACAAGTGTCAATGTGGACAGTAAAGCTACTGGCCCAAATATTGCTTCATTAAAAAAGTAGGAGTATAGTATATGTACACTTCAGCAAAATAAATAAAAGCAATTTAATAAAAGCATGCAGCTGTTCAGATTAATATTTCATCAACCACTTTTGTTGTTAAGGATTTCAATAGATTTGTAAATGGTTTTGAGCACGTTCACATCTATATAATTTAAAACCACATCAAAATAAATTATTTAAAATGGGATTGCAGTTAACACTCAATGACTGAGAAAATGTTGAGGCAAAAGTACTATTTTCATTTTAAAATAAGCCTTCCCAGTAATTAGCACCTTTTATGCATGCATTACAACCGAATTATTCCTCTTTAAGTTTAGCCCAGAATTCTTCAGAAACAATTACTGTCTCTGGTCATTTATAAAAAAGCAATAGAGGGCTTCTTTATGAATGCGGGGAAAATATAAATAGTCCTTGACGTACAAGCAGAGCATACCCATTACAGTCATAAATCATGATTCATAAAAGGGGTCTGTCACCTGACTAATGATTTTACAATGTTGTTAAGCAAACCTTTGTGATTGTAACTGCGAATACCATGATAATTAAATGAACACTATAGTTGTTGAGCAAGCCTATTCTCTATGGCGCAATTCTGCAGCAAAACCATCGTAAAATGTGGTTACGTGACTGACTGCAGGATGCTGTAAAAGGCCATAAATATGGACATGTTACCAATCCCCTGAAGTGTGGTCATGTGACTACAGGAGGGGTGACATTAGGTCATAATTAATCCTTAGGTCACTAAGTGATCAGCTGCCAAGTCAAGAACTACCTGTAACACATCAATTGTTCCATATTGGTCAACATCTTAAAGGTTGCTTTCTACAGAATTACCTATATTGGTGGGACTAATATACTCGTGAACGTATTGATAGAATGTTCTAGCTGCAGATGCATTCATTTGGATGAGTGTCACACAGCGTTCACACCACACTTCTGGTTGATTGATGGGCAAGAAAGAGCTGATCAGAAGGTTTACTAGCCGCCGGGACACAGGCCGTGAATCAACCTCAAGACGAGCTAAGAGGTGCTCTACAGGACAAATGTTCCAAAACTGATTGGACAGGATGGGAATGGGGGAGAAACAAAGTTATTGTGATTAGATTTGATAGTGGATTTACCTTCAGATAAACTTCTTCCTGAATAATTATATGAAATCCTACATTCTTACACAAGTTCATAAGTTGTTTCTTCAGTTTACAATTTTTTACGAATCTCTCCCTTGAAAAGCAGTCTACAATTTGCAACATCAATTTGTCTTTTGCTACTCAGGAATCAAGACAGTGTATCTGCCTTTATCTGCATTGTACTCATTGATTTTAGATTAACCACTTGCAGACAGAACATTATAGCGGTGTATCAATGTCCAACATAGGGCTGATACTATATGCAGATAGTTCTCGACTTACGATTACAATTGGAACCAGAACTTCGATTGCTATGAGATGATTTTTAAGTGAGTTGCGTTTGATTTTACCATCTTTTTGGCCACAGTTAAGCAAATTACTGCAGCTGTTAAGTAAATCATGTGGCTGTTGCACAAATCCAGCTTCTTCCATTAACATTGCTTATTAGACTGTCTACAAAAGTCACAAATGGCAATCACATGACCCCAGAACACTGCAATTGTTGTAAATGCATGCCAAGCATCCAAATTTTGACCATTTGACCACGGACATACTGTGATGGTCATGTGAGGACCAGCTGTAAGACACTTTTCTCACTGCCATTTTAACTAAATGAATGGTTGTAAGTGAAATACTACCTGTAATTGGGTCTACCTTTATTAAATATGAAAATGCTTTGTTTTCCAACATGGATTAAAATAATAACTAATAATTTGTTCCTTCACAGCCAGAGTTCTTTTGATATCACCTCCACCAAGGGAGCCTATATTTAAGTAAGGAATACTTCAGATTTTGCCTTCTGATTCCAAAACTGATCCATTGTTCAGAATTAAGCACTGTATAGCTGTATTAGAATTGCACACCTCCAGGAATGAGGACTGGACCATAGGGAGTTCTATTAAACAGGATATTTTACAGATCTGATCTTCACTGATCTGGTTTGTTGATGCAGAGAATAAATCGACAATACAACCCTCACTTATTTTCTACCCCCTTAGGTTATTCAATGACATCTGAAACTAATGCGATCCCTTCAGCGGGATGCTACTTTGCAGCTGAAAAAAAAATTAATTGAATCCCTTGCACAGAAAGACCGCATGATTTCAAAAAATAAATCATAAGAATATAATCAAATGCTTCCTTTTAGCTGTTAGTTTACTACTGGACCTGTCATAAAGATAACTGCTAGCGAAACTGCAGGAAAGAAAGAATATTATAAGTTCTTTCTTATTGATTAATTTAAAACATAACAATGGCAAATTGTTTGGGGTGAAATGTTAATGAATTCTTTGGACTCTTTTCCTTTTAAAATATTGATGAATGCACACACTTCAGAATAAATTGCCTAGTTTTATGCCTCCTGCCTGCTTCCTGGCAAACTAATTTATCCTACCTTTGCAGCCTTCATAGCCTTAATTTTCAGCAACATATCAACGAAAGCCACCCTAACTTTCTCTGAACTGTCATGGATATTGTATTTCAGGGTTGGCAGAAACTGTTCCAGTAATAAGTGGCTTAGTGTATTGTCCAGAATTATAGGCAAGCACTGGAAGAGAAACAGAAAAATATCAATAAAAGGTTATCACAAGAAAAGAAGGGCTACTTGCATTGAATCTATTCTACCTGCAAAATACCTGAAGCTAAGGGGATAGAGGCTAGAGAATGAAAAAGAGCAAGACAATCCATTTTTATTAAACATGTCATTTAAATTCAAAGTAGCATGTAGGCTGATGATGCAAATTCTCTATTCATATTCCTTCAGAGAATGGGCTGCTAAAGCAGAACAAAAAGATCAGATATATGGTTGAGGGAACCTAGAACTAATAATTTTAGAAGGTTCTCCGCCCAGCTGATGTTTTGTTTCAGGTTAAGGTGCCCATTGATCCAGAGTTCTTGAAACAATATTGCTGAGATAGTAAAATTCTAATGAAATATAGCACCTTTTAAACGGATCACCAACACTTTGCAGCATGCTCATGACTTACGATGTGTGCTTCCCTTGGCCCTACTTTGAAGATTTTTCTTTTTCCTAAAAGGGAAACAATGCTACAATACTCAACATAGGAAGATGAGTATTATAGATTCATCTTAGCCAGTGGAAGCTTAAATATACTCATCATTCAAGAGCATCAGCTTTGACGATAACTTTCCTAAACAAAGATCAGTTAAGTAATGAAATGTATGAAAAAAACAAGCAAGCTCAGAGAGCAACAAGGACCCCAAAGATCAGCTTGCTGTGATAGTCTCACTTAGATAATATAGCATTTTGCATCTTTTACAGCAAACCAACGTCCATAACCAGAATTTGGGGTTGTGCAAGACACAGCCCACAATGTTTGGAACAACCTTATTTGATGCTAACCAGAAGCTACTACAGTCCTCATCTTACAATCATTCATCTAATGACTGTTCAAAATTGCAATGGTACTAGAAAAAGTGACTTACAACTGGTCCTCACCCTTATGACCATTGCAGGATCCCCAAGGGCATGTGATCATAATTGAGGCACTTGGCAACTAGCATGTATTTGTGGCCTTTCCAGCCGGCTTCCAACAACCAAAGTCAATGGGGGAAGCTCAAATCGCTTAATGACTGCATGAATTACTTAACTGCAGTGAATCGCTTAATAATCATGGCAAAAAGATCATAAAATTGAATGCAACTTACTTAACAACTGCCTTCCTTAGCAATGGAAATGATGGTCCCAACTGTGGTCATAGATTGAGGACTAGCTGTGCATGCAATTAAAAGCCTAAGTTTGTAATAGTGGCGAATATCTGTAGGTGTAGGATGAGGGTGAAGGTTGGTTTCTGAATGTTTCATTACCAAGCTAGGCTGAACAAGGGCTGAAGATGTTACCTGGCCTGGTAACGAAACGTTCGGAAACCAACCCTCAAACTCAAAAAAGAACCTTCATCCTCAAAAGCCTAAGTGCATTAAGCAAGTGAAAATTTGCAACTATCTCGCATAAAGTAATTTTCTTCAAGGAGAGATGATAATAGCTAAACAAAAGATACCTTATTTACTCACTTACTTTAAAAACAGCACATCGGACATCAGCTGAACTTGCATCAAAAGCAAGTTCTTCAGTCAAAATTTTCAGAAGTCCAATAATCACTTTTGCCGGAATCATCTCCCAATATTTATATGTAATTTTACTAACTGCAAGTACTCCTGTTGAGCGGACTAAGGGTTCAGGATCTTGTAAGAGAGCCTGTGAATACAATTTAAGTAAACAGCAACTATACTATGATATTCACTCTATTTTGCATTTAAGGTATTTGGCTCCATGTCAACAAAATGCTGGAAACAATCTCAAGATTAACTTGAATTGGTTTCATCTTCTGGTATCTTTCCATTAGAAGAAGAAACAATAAGCAGATGGGGAAAAATTAACCTTCCCTTTCTGCAGCTCTACAAATCTGATCCAGAGAATTCTGGGATACCCCCTGAAACAGATCTAAGAATTTGCTGGAGGCTACATGGAAAAGAGAAGAAGGAAATCGCTTATCATTCTGGATGTTGTACAGCATTTTTAGACATACTGTACTAAACTTTTGTAAGCCTACTATATCTATAGAATATATGAGCTTCCATAATATTAAATATGTTTTCTGCCTAAGCAGGGTGTTGGACTAGAAAACCTCCAAGATCCCTTCCAATTTTGTTATTCTGTTATATTGTAACTTACTGTGTTTTCAAAATATCTCATAATCTGTAATTTATTTGTTACTAAGATGCTTATTGGAAATTTAAATTTGGAATCAAGAAGTTATAACTACATAGTGAAGAAAAATGAAATAGTATTCAATATTCGGCTGTTAAGTTTGGGGTGTAGTCTCCATGCCAAAATATAGCATTATTCATTTATGACACCCTACTTTTTCTTTGAAGCATAGAATAAGAAAATATAATTGACAATGGGGAAGGGAGAGGGGAGGGGAGGACTATCCAGACTTTAGATGCACAAAAATTAAATAAAACTGATCCAATAAAAAGTTCATAGGAAGAATTTAAAAGGTACTTACAAAAAGTTCATCAAACTGCCTCTGGACTCCTTTTTCCCTATCTTCATTACAATTAGGATCCAGAATAGGGAACACATCACCAAAAAGTAATGCTGCATTTGAACGAATTTCAGAATTCCTGACCTGATAGAATACAAGTACAATAGCAGAATTTTGAATTAAATTTAGTCTAGCTTTTGAAAATTATCTGGAGGAAAGTAGGACAATTTGATAGAAATAAATTACCTTCAAAGCTCTCCAAAGAATAGGTTCATAAAGTCTATAAAGAACTTCTTCGACTCCTTCGCGACATTTATTTTGTTTGTGGAAATAGCTCAGCAGCTAATAAACAAAAGTAAATTAAAATGATTTAAGAGATTAGCTCCAGCCGATTTTATTCAGCTCTTTGCAAAATATGAGCCACTTGATACCTATATATGAAATTGGCAATGTTCTGCAGCAGAATAGATTTCTAACTTGTACATGGTATATATATTTGCTTTCTCTCTCAGTAATACACATAAATGAAATACAGCTGTGTCAATCATAAGAAAATCTCACACAGCTAAGTCCTGGTAGCCAAGCAGCCTTTCAACATTCTACATCAGACATATCAAACACTAGGCCCGGGGGCCATATGCGGCCCGCGAAGTGGTTTCATGTGGCCCACGAAGCCATCCTGGAAACAGTGAGGAACGGCCCCCTCTGCCTTGGCCCTGGCCGGCCGGGAGCTAATGTACAATTTTGTGGTGGCCATCTATGCTGAAACGCATTCAGTCTTAGCTCCACAAGGCTGTCTGGAAACAGCGAGGAACCAGCCCCTGCCATGTTGGCCCCGCCCCCTAGGTGCATGCTGGGGAGGTGTCACCCTTTGTGAGGAATGAAGAAATGGACCATGCCTTGGCGCTTGCCCCGGTCCCACCCCCTTCTGTCAGAGACCCTCAGATCTGTCCCACTCCTGCCCCGGCCCCCACAGGCACCCTTGCCACGAATGATGTAGAGTTGGCCACACCCACCCAGTAGGCCACACCCACTCCATCCATGTCCACCCAGTAGGCCGCACCCACCCTGGCCACACACACCCGCCCCCCCCAGGGCAATTGCAATGCTGATGCAGCCCTCAATGAAATTGAGTTTGACACCCCTGTGCTACATGACAGACTGTTCTAAATTAAAGATCCTTTCAAAACTGGTGTTGGGAAGGAATCCCAAAAGGTAGTCTGAAAGAATGGCTTGAAATAACGAACACCTCACCTCTCGCACTTTAGCATTTATTTGGGACTTCCGGGGAAGATGAACTGCGTGATGTATGAAATCCTGAATGCAGCTATATTCAATTACCTGAAATAAGAATATACATCCTGCTTAATATTCAAAAGTTGAAAAAGCATCTTAAAGAAACAATCATACTGACTTCTAATTTGCATCCACAATGCCACTTACAAAACTCATTAAGACTGGGTCAAGAGGTCTGCGGGATGCCCCTTTTTTCGATCAATTTAACTACAGGTAATCCTTGAGTTACAACCATAATGGAGCCTCCCCATTACGGTCCTAAGTCATAATAGTCATAAAACAGTTCAAGTCAACAGATCAGTTTCACTTCATGTATTGCTAAGCCAAGTTTGTTTTAACCATGATTTACTGAGCCATAATTGGCTGGGTTCACATATCAAACTAAAACAGAAATCAGTGTTCTAAATAGATTGCATTCATGCCAACATCCACTCAAATTCAAGCTTAATATATCAGATGAATCCAGCTGTTTGCCACTGTGATGTATAGGTAATCCTCAACCACAAACCACAACTGGGAAAAGTTCTGTTGCTAGGTAAGGTGGTTTTTAAGTGATTCATGCTCATTTTTACAACCTTTTTAGCCATGGTTGTTAAGTGAATCACTGCAGTTGTTAGGTGAATCACATGGCCGTTAAGCGAATCCATGTACTGACACTGCTTGTCAGAAACCCCTGAGAAGATTGCAAATGGTGATCACATACCCTGGGCACTGCAACTATCACAAACACTTGCTGAATTTTGATCACATGTCCATAAGGATACTGCAAGGGTGATAAAGGACTGGTCCTAAACCACTTTTTTCAGTGCTGTTATAACTTCAAATGGTTGCTAAATGAATGGTTGTAAATCAAGGAATTCCTGTACTAATATGAACACTGAAAATGCCCACTCATCTGAAAAACATGTTAATCTTTTCTTTAAATCCAATTTGTAACGATTATAATTATTCTGGAACATTATACCTCTAGTATTTCCCCTGAACTCTTATTCCAGGCTCTGAAGTAAATCTCAGCAATATGTTTCATCAGGGACCTGGGTCAGTAAAATAAAAGACACAGTACAGTGAATTTAAAGACATTTATTTACATTCAGAAGGCATCCCGGCCTTTTGCAATTTTGCTTCTTAACTTAAATTTTTAGTTCAGTGCTTTTCAGATCTGGTAGAATATAAAACAGTTTGGCTTAAGTCTCAGTTTTTTTGTTACATTCCCTATGGCCTCTAAACCTAAAATTGCTATCTATAATAAGTACTCTATTAAAGTCTGTTCAACGTCTCCCTCTGTATCTTTCAATAATATATTTATTTTCTAGTGTTTGTGAACACATGCTTCTAAAGTTTTAGCTCTTCTTCCTACTAGTCACAGTTGAGATAAACTGTAAAAATATTTTGCAAGGCTCCTAAAAAAATAGCTACCTGTAAAAAAGTATTTGTCATCTTCATACATTCGCCATTTTAAGTACCCAAATAGGTAAGGTGAATCTCTAAGCAAATGGAACACTAAGCATTTCTCTATGAGTTATTAGTGTTTCAAATTGGTAAGCAAAGGCAGGCAACATGGCAATTATACAAATTGCAGGACTTGCCCATGGCTGACAAACCAGAATGCAGGAAACCCCCAACTCACCTTCTTGTGGAAGAGAAACTTACCTAGGATAACACAGGAATTGATTTTTAATAGTCTCGTGTATCAACTTAATGAAATTTACATTCCATGTAAAAACAAAGCTCAAGAATCTTTTCCCCTGGAAAAATAGCCAGACAATATCACTTAAGTAGATACAAACTCTTTTAAACTTAGTATAGGTAGTCCTTGACTTACATTTGCTTAAGTGACCAAAGTTACAACCAGACCGCAATTATGGACGTTTACAGTATCACATGACTATGATTTTATAATGTTTAGTGTTCACTTAAAAACTGCCGCATTTGCTTAATAGCTGCCAAAAAAAGGTTGCGAAATAGGGCATAGTCATATGATGACCAGTTTAACAATCAGCACAACTTACACCATAATTCTGGGCCCAGTTATGGTTATAAGTCAAGGAGTATCTGTAGGATTAGATTGTACAACTATGCTCTAGAAAGCTTTTAAATATGCTCACATCAAAGTACATAATTAAAGAAATTTCTAAAGAACATTAAGCAAACAAAATTTAATACATTTATAAGGCCATCCATTTCAATTGCATGACTCTTGGCAGCCAACAATTATAGCAAAAAAAATCAATAAAAATGCAACCAATAATTTAAAAAATAAATAACACTACACAGCATAAAATATCAGCCAATTTTAGCCAATGAGTTCACGATTATGGTGTACATATTATAAGAAATCCACGTGCATTTAAAAAATATAGAGATTCATACCTCTTCTTTTTTAATATAACCTGGGTTCATAAAGCACTGAAGTAACAAATCTTCAATTTCATTACTCTCTTCTGAGTCATAATCAAAACACAGCAGAGCAGATTGAAGGTCATATAGGTCAGTTATATCTGCATCCTAAAGGAGATGAGTTAAGATTATTTTATGACACTGATGAGGCAAGAGACATAAATCTGCAGAAAGTACAAGGAGGAAAAATGCCAAGTGTTGTGATCACCAGCAATACGCTCGATATACATGCATAAGCTTGGAGCATCATCTGTTTGGGGCTTGACCCCCTGGATGGTTCCCATGAGTTGACACTGAGCAGCTATTTGCTGGGATCGTAAATGTTGGAGCCTGGATGCTTTGCTACATTACCCTGGCATATAATTCAACCTACTCAGAGAGTTTACCTGCTCATCCATTCCTGCCAATGTCTCTAAAAGCATCTGACTTCTCTCAGGTTTATCCAGAGGAAAGAAAATTAAATGATTTGTGGTGTACCTCAAAATACAAAAGTGGCACTTAGAGGTCTATCTCAAACATATACATATAATTCTAGACATTGAACACATATTGCTTACCATAAAAGTTTTATTCCCCAGACAATTCTTCAGAAGCATCAAGAAAGCAGCTTTCCCAAATTGTTCTTTTCCTTCTAATCCCGTCTTCCACCAGCGTTCATTAAGGCATTGAATGGCTTCCAACAGAGATTTTTCAGAATCAGGTAATGCAAAAAGAATGCCTGTAACATAGTTATTTAATGAAAATGCAATGGGTTTGGGAGTAACGAAAAGAATGTAATCGTCATATGCCTCTAAAATTTTCATGTGGCTCTTAGATGTTACAGTAAGTATCTTTATGAAAGTCAAAGATCAGTTCATGATAAATCTCAATACAGGTAGTCCTTGTTTTACAACTATTTGAAGTTATGACAGCAATGGAACGGGTGTTTTACAGCTTAGTAAAGCAGCCCCGGCCGCTGTAAATGATCATGCTACCCCTCCCCCACCCACCTGCAGACACACGACTACACGTCAGGTGGGTCAGCTTTAGAATCAATCATTACTTTTCACCATCACATGACTGCAATTTACAATGATTTTTGCCAGTTTACAGCATGTTTTACAAAAAAAATAATCCATCAATTCAAATGAATGGGTTTACTTAACAACCAATGTTTGTTTAACAAGTGCCACAAAAAAGACCGGAAAATTACTTCCAGTCACGTGGATGTCATGACTTATCAAGCTAACAATTAATGGTCATAATTCCAGGTTCAACTGTGGCCGTATGTCAGTAAAAGAAACAGAATGTGTGTGTGTGGAGTGGGTGGGTGTAAAAACAAATTGTAGAATTAATTTAGTTTTTTGATCAATCAGGACTGCATTTAGCATGATAAAGCAGAATTGGGGTATATTTAGATAGTCATTAATATCTGTGACATCACTATGCCAGTTGTAAAAAAAACCTCTTTTAGAAAGTTCTTTTAGTGTTAGAATTAATATACCTATATTTACATGCTCCTCAAGAAATAGCATGGTACATCATGCAAGATTAATGCAGTTCTGGATAGATTGGTGTCCAATCAAATCTCCTTGATTCTGAAAAATTAACCATAAGGTTTTCCAATCTGAAACTCATTCAATCAAAGGAACATTAAGCTTGGAAATCGGATCCCTACTCAAAGATTCAAATGATAAACACACCAGCAGAGTCAGTATTTACATCAACATTTTAGATTACTACTTGTTATTATGAGAAGCTTCAAAACAACAAGAGCTAAGCATTTATGAAGAATATACAATCATTCTAAATTGCACCACTGAAGCACAACCTCAATAAATTAAAAGTAGTTTAAGAAAATATGCGATTCCATGGGAAAAAACCGCAAGCATCAGTCTAGGATAGGCATATCAAACTTGTGATGTCACATGACATCACATGAAGTATCGGGACTTTTTCCCCATTGCCAGCAATGGGGGGGGGGGGCGGTTTCGGCATGATGCATCCGGCCGGTGGACCAGCAGTTTGATATGCCTGGTCTAGGACTACTGTCTGAGGCATATAGTTATATTAAACAAAATACATACCATTTAATATCACCACACATTCCAAAAGAGCTTCCATGACAATATTTTCATCTAATGTAGCAATGGATGCAATAACTATAGTTGCTACACCTTCAATAACAGCTGCAGTTTGCATCTGAAAATTCAGAGATAACAATTAAAAAGAGAGCTATAGACTTCAAAAATATATATACAAAAGTATATTTTTTTAAAAAAGGAAGCAATTCAATTTTGTTTCTTTTGCAAAATATCTAGCAAATAAAATTCTTGGCTTGGTGTTATTTGGATATAAATTCATTTGTGTTAAAAATACCCAAGTGTATCCTCTATAGTCAATAAATATTCAATAAAATATACTCAATAAAAATCCGGATTATATTTGTGGTTTTGTTTCCTGTTTTTATGGATGAGGGTATGAGGTTGTATACTGCTTCAAAGCCCATTGGACTTGGGTAGCTGTAATAAATTTAAATAAATGAATATAAATATAAATTAAATCCCTGTGGGAAGAAAATCAAGGAAATGCCTAATTTAAATGAGCAATAATCAACTAGAATCACTATTCCAATCTGACATATGTCAGTACAATTTTATTATAAAAAAATAGCTTGGATAATATCTACAACCCAGAGCACAGTCCAGTATTTATTTATTTATTTAAATTGTTTTTAATCCCACCTTAACTGCTTTTAATGTGAAAACACATAAGCCTCCTATTTTCCCAACAACAATAACCCTATGAGGAGGGTTGGACTAAGAGACACTGGTCTAAAGTCACCCAATCAGGTTTCACGCCTAAGGTAGGACTAGAACTCACAGTCTGCTAGCTTCTAGGCTAGCACCTTTACCACTACACCAGAGGTCCCCAACCTTGGCAACTTTAAGACTTAAAGTTGCTACGGTTGGGGATCCCTGCACTACACCAAGGTGGGCCTCTCTTAAGTATGCTGCTTTTAAAAGGACATGTGCACCCAAATGTATAGTAACTAGTATATTCAGTGCAAATTACCTGTGCTGCATTTGTTTCCATTTCCAAATAGTCACCCTTCACTCTATGCCATTCTTCTATGGGGTTATCTAGCAAAACCGTTGCTAACAAGTCCTTTAATCTATTCCACAATGTTTCCTTTTGCTTCCTTGATAGCTCTTGAACCAGTTCATGTAGATCAAAGGAATCTGACACATCCATCTAAAAGTATAGGTCAAGAATAGCTCATCACTTAATAGATTATTTCACAGTACACCTCATTATATTGTAAAATCAAGTTTGGATTTGCCACCAAATACCCATTAAAAAAAGAAATTCAATTCTTTTTTAAAAAAATATCCTAATTTGGAAGATTTAAAATTATATGCCCACAATTACACATGTCCACTAGGATGATCTCTCTTACTGACAGACCTTGACTTACAACCATAATTGGAAACAGAATTTCCATTGTTAGGCAAGGTGGTTGTTAAGTGAATTGTACCTAATTTTATAACCTTGGCATGGTTGTTAAGCGAATCACTGCAGTTGTTAAGTGAATCCAGCTTCCCCTAATTTGCTTGTTGGAAGCTGGCTGGGAAGATTGCAAATGCTGATCAGATGATCCAAAGGATACTGCAACGGTAATAAATACCTCTCAGTTCCCAACCATCCAAATTTTGATCAGAAAACAAAGGGGATGCTGCAGTGGTTATAAATGCAGGGACCACTTATAAGATTTTTTTTTCACTGCTGTTGTAAGTTTGAGGGATTGTTAGACAGCATTGCCACCAGATGGATTTGTAACTGGCTGACGAACCACACTTAACATATATTCCTTAACAGAGCTTCTCTCCTTAACATGGAGAGAAGTATGCAGTGGAGTATCCCAAGCCTCTGTCTTAGACCTAGTACTCTTCAATATTTTCATCAATGTTTTAGATCAGAGGATAGATGGGGAATTCACCAGATTTGCAGACAATACCAAGCTGGCAGAAATAGCCAACACTCCAGAAGACAGGCTCAAAATACAGAAGGATCTTGACAGACTTGAACACTGAGCCTATGTAACAAAATGAAATTCAATGGTGACAAAAGTAAGATCCTACATTTAGGCAAGAAAAACCAAACGCAAAGGTATGGAGTAGGTGATACCTGGCTCAATAGTAGTAACTGCGAGAGAGACAATCACTTAAATATGAGCCAGCACTGTACTGCAGCTGCCAAAAAAGTCAACAAAGTCCTAGGCTGAATTAACAGAGAGATAGAATCAAGATCATGTGAAGTATAATGTTTTGGTAAGACCACACTTGGAATACAGCATCGAGTTTTGGTCGCCACAATATAAAAAGATGTTGGGATTCTAGAAAGAGTGCAGAGAAGAGCAACAAAGATGATTAAGGACTGGAGGCTAAAACATCCAAGGAGTGGTTGCAGGAATTGGGTGTGTCTAATTTAATGAAGAGAAGGACGAGGGGTAATATGATAGCAGTGTTCCAATATCTCAGGGGTTGCCACAAAGAAGAGGGAGTCAAGCTATTCTCCAAAGCACCTGAAGGCAGGAAAAGAAGCAATGGATGGAAATTAACCAAAGAGAGAAGCAACCTAGAACTAAGGAGAAATTTCCTGATAGTTGGAACAATTAACCAGTGGAACAACCTGCCTCCAGAAGCGGTGAATGCTCCAACACTGGATGTTTTTAAGAAGAGATTGGACACCCATTTGTCTGAAATGGTATAGGGCTTCCTGCCTGAGTAGGGGGTTGGACTACAAGACTTCCAAGGTCTCTTCCAACTCTGTTATTCTGAGGACCACCTGTATAAGATGGAAAGTTGGACAATGAAAAATCTGGGTCTTAAGCAAAGCAATACTACAAAACACCAAAAGAAATATAACTATCTGCTGAAGTTGTTACTTTGTACAGAAATACTATCACAATGAATATGATCAATGATCAAATAAAATGCTAATAAAAAGAAGACTGAATGGAAATGTTCCTTTTTGGATAACAAAAGTACAATACCTAAAAGAATCTCATTTCAGGAAATCATCACTTATGTCAAAAAGCATTCCAGCTTTCTTTTCCAAAATTCTAATATTATTTTGGCCAATTTATTTGGTTATTTTTTTCTATTGAACATAAGCCCACCAGCATCTTAAATCTAAATGTACATTTACATCAAGAAATGATCCCTTTTTTTCTTAATATTTTCATTTTATTTTGTTATAATGAACATCAATAAAACGCACAGGAAAAAAAGAAATGATTCCCCCAAATTTCTGCTACTTTATTACCAATAAATTATCTATTTGCCAAATCATTTATTTTTCAAGTATATTTTTATAGGATAGTTTCTTTGGTCATCAGATTTAAGCGTAAGCTGAAAAAAAGCCTAAATTAAATAGAAATAAGATTCAAGAACAATGAATTACAAATCCACACAAAAGAAGAGGGGTTGTTCTGATCTTAATACTGATTAAGACTGAAAAAAACTCCAAAGAAGTTCAGCAAAACAGAGCATTGGGAAAGACTTTTCAGTTCTTACTCTAGTCCAGGGGTAGGTTGGCTTTTTTATGACTCGTAGACTTCAACTCCCAGAATTCCTGAGGCACCATGGCTGGCTCAGGAATTCTGGGAGTTGAAGTCCACGAGTCATAAAAGAGTCGAGGTTGCCTACCTCTGCTCTAGTCTAACATGTAGTTTTGAAGGGAGAAGGAAAAATGATAAAAGATATGGACAGAAAAGGCTAAAGGAATGCCACCTGAGGTGCCAGTTGGATATAGTCAAAAAAGTCAAGATGTTGTACAATGGTGTCATCAAATCTCCACCTGTTCTTTATGTAGGTATGTCTAGTTTAATGAAGAGAAGGACGAGGGGGGACATGATAGCAGTGTTCCAATATCTCAGGGGCTGCCACAAAGAAGAGGGAGTCAAGCTATTTTCCAAAGCGCCCGAAGGCAGGACAAGAAGCAACGGATAGAAACTGATCAAGGAGAGAAGCAACCTAGAACTAAGGAGAAACTTCCTGACAGTGAGAACAATTAACCAATGGAACAACCTGCCTCCAGAAGCTGTGAATGCTCCAACACTGGAAGTTTTTAAGAAGAGACTGGACAACCATTTGTCTGAAATGGTATAGGGTTTCCTGCCTGAGCAGGGGGTTGGACTAGATGACCTCCAAGGTCCCTTCCAACTTTATTATTATTATTATTATTATTATTATTATTATTATTATTATTATTATTATGTAAAGAAGGTTGACCTTTTCCTCTCCTCTAATTCTCAACATAAAAAGTTTGGCCATATTTACTTACGTGACGCTGGATGAAATGCAAAAATTCTTCAATGGAATCCTTACATATAACGTTTAGGAAAGTCTCACGTCTCGTCATGGTATACTACTTGAAGTTCATAGACGTCTAGGGGGGGAAATATTGTAACAAACAATAACACAATTAAATGAATTGCAATTCAGCCAGATTTCTAATTTCATAGGACACTATATTTATTACCAGATCAAGATTTCAGTTCTTGAATTGTGAAAATACACCTCAAAATGAATTAACTTGCAGTATTAAATTCAGTAAATCACCAGCTGGTCAGCCTTCAGACAAATGGATTTTAATTTCCAAAATTCCTAAAAATTCCTGGGAATGTTCCATAAGTTTCCCAAAATCTGATTATATCATTAGTCCTGGGCATCCCCAGGAATTGTTGAGTTGCCAAACAATCTGTTACTCTTGCCCTCTCCTTCCTTTTTAATCGTAATACTGATTTTTTTAATTTAACTTTTTATATTTCTTTGTATAGTTTTTATTGTATGCATTCCAGAGTTGCATTTTGAAATGGGCGGCCATATAAATGTGATGAATGGAGTCCTTGGTTGTCTCTGAACTTGGTTGTTTTCTTGAAGATCTTTCATTAGCCAACCAGATATCATTGTCATCACTATCACCATCAATGTTGGAAGTTAAGATTCACATATCAGGAAGAAGTCAAGGTTAAGAACAGCTGTACCAAAAGTTTAAGATAAAAATAAACTCATAGTATTGGCTCCATATATTGGCTTCATATGATGTACATAGTATACATATGTTGTATATAGTATGTTTTAAATGTGTTATGTATGTGTAAACTTTGAGAGGAAGCAACTAAATTTCATTTTTAATGTGTGCCATTATGCCCACAGGAAAAAAAAATGACAATAAAGGTTATCTATCTATCCACCCAAAACAGCCACTGGTTTTCAAAACAACAACAGTGTGTCTAGCAATTACCATATGCTGAGCAAAGAATGAAGCAGCTTCTTGGAACTGCACTTCAAAGTTTTGCAAGTTTTGAGGATAGTGAAATCTGGGGTTCTATATAGACATAATCATCTGCCATGGAGAGGTATAGCTGGTACAGTTGGTCACTATCTGACAGAAAGCTCTTCCTGACGAGATTTGAGACAGTGTTACCAGTCATCCCATAGACAAACTCTTTGGAGAAAAAATAACAAAAGTTGAGATTCATAGTTCAGGGAACTGCTATCATTATACAAATGTTTAAAGACATAAATGAGAAATCATAGGTAGACTGAAAGATTTGTTTAGGAAAGAGGCAAGAAGCTTTCAGTTTGCTCAGTACTACACCCAAGGATTACTGTATTGTGTTTCCAAAAATATGTGTATGTTTTTAATCATGGTAGATTAAAAATGAGCTCAGAACCAGTTCATTTCAGAAAGTGGCTCTAATTATGGCTTGCAATCTTCCTAACCAATTTTCCCTGCTGACTTTGCGGGTAGCTGGTAGGTCAAACTATATTTTGATAAAGAGCAGTCTAGAACAAAATAATTAACAAATTGTTTAAAAGTAAAAGTTAAAGATCAAATAATAATAATAATAATAATAATAATAATAATAGTAATAGTAGTAGTAGTAGTAGTAGTAAAATTGGAAGGGACCTTGAAGGTCATCTAGTCCAACCCCCTGCTCAGGCAGGAAACCCTATACCATTTCGGACAAATGTCTGTCCAGTCTCTTCTTAAAAACTTCCAGTGTTGGAGCATTCACCACTTCTGGAGGCAGGTTGTTCCACTGGTTAATTGTTCTAGCTGTCAGGAAGTTTCTCCTTAGTTCTAGGTTGCTTCTCTCCTTGATTAGTTTCCACCCGTTGCTTCTTGTCTTGCCTTCAGGCGCCTTGGAAAATAGCTTGACTCCCTCTTCTTTATGGCAGCCCCTGAGATATTGGAACACTGGTATCATGTCCCCCCTCGTCCTTCTCTTCATTAAACTAGACATACCCAATTCCAGCAGCCGTTCCTTATATGCTTTAGCCTCCAGTCCCCTAATCATCTTTGTTGCTCTTCTCTGTACTCTTTCTAGAGTCTCAACATCTTTTTTACATCGCGGTGACCAAAACTGGATGCAGTATTCCAAGTGTGGCCTTACCAAGGCA